>NC_135805.1:9711388-9980388 GCF_964213995.1 Mustelus asterias
CACAGCCCTGACCTCCTCCCCCTGCACACATCGATCGCTGGCCTCCCTCCTTCCCCCACCAATCCTGACTACAGAGTGGAAGCGGACCCCGCCCCATCCTCATCGATCGCCCCTCCCTCCTTCCCCCACCAATCCTGACTACAGAGTGGCAGTGGACCCCCCCATCCTCACCGATCGCACCTCCATAGGCCCCGCCCCCATATGCCCCACCCACTTAGCACTTTCCCATGCCTTAAAGACAGTGCCAAGGTGCCGCTGGGCATTGGTATTTTGCCCCTTGGGCAGTGCCAGGGGAATAGGCTGGCATGGCCAGGGTGCCAATGCCCAGAGGCGATCCCCAACCACCCGATCCTCCAGCAGGTTCGGGCCGCTAGCTCCCCAAAAGTGGGGAGCTACAGTGAACCCCACTGGAGTGAAACAGTCTGGTGAGGATGGGAGAGGCTAGTGAGCCTGGAGACTTCAGTCCCGGGCCTGCTAATTGCATTTAAATTATATTAAAGTTAGAGTTAAAATACCTACCCCACCTCCCCACCAATTTCCAGCGCGGAGCAAACGCTGCCGGAAATCCGGCACTGGGAGAAGCTATCGCGGCAGGAATGCAAGTGCAAACCCTGTGCATCACCCGCCGTGGGATTCTCCCACCCCACTGCGCTAAAAGATTAGCACAGTGGGATGGGAGAATCGCCCCCTAGATTTTTGTTCCTTGATTAAATTTAAATTCGTCCAGCTGCCATGATGGAATTTGAACTCTTGTCTCTGGAGTATTAGTCCAGTATCTGGAGTATTAGTCCAATAACATTATCACTATGTTACTGTCCCCTCAGTGTCCTTCTTTCATTCCTTTTGTTCCAAAGGTAACATCACTTAATCATAAGTATTTCCGGAATCACTTGGAGGATTCGTTGTCACTGGGACGCCCTTTGCTCTTGGAAGATGTGCAGGAAGAGTTGGATCCTGCACTGGATAATGTGTTAGAGAAAAACTTCATCAAATCTGGAACGTCCTTTAAGGTGAGCTAATTTAGTAAAAATGTGTCACAACCATCACAAAGTCCAACTTTTGCTTCACAGTTGTAATTGAACTAAAGTTCTACTGTCAACCATCTGGGTGGCACAGTGACACGATGGTTCGCACAGTGGTTAGCACTGCTGCCTCACAATGCCAGTGACCCCGGTTCAATTCTTGGTTTGGGCCACTGTCTGTGCGGAGTTCGTACATTCGCCCTGTGTTTGCATGGTTTTCCTGCGGGTGCTCTTTCAGTCTGAAAGGTATGCTGGTTAGGTGCGTTGACCATGCCAAGTTCTCCCTCAGTGTACCCAAACATGCGCCGGAGTGTGGTGACTAGGGGATTTTCACAGTAACTTAATTGCAGTATTAATGTAAGCCTACTTGTGACACATAGAACATAGAAAGCCACAGCACAAACAGGCCCTTCGGCCCACAAGTTGCGCTGATCATATCCCTACCTCTAGGCCTAACTATAGCCCTCAATCCCATTAAATCCTATGTACTCATCCAGAAGTCTCTTAAAAGACCCCAACGAGTTTGCCTCCACCACCACCGACGTCAGCCGATTCCACTCACCCACCACCCTCTGAGGGAAAAACTTACCCCTGACATCTCCTCTGTACCTACCCCCCAGCACCTTAAACCTGTGTCCTCTCGTAGCAACCATTTCAGCCCTTGGAAATAGCCTCTGAGAGTCTACCCTATCCAGACCTCTCAACATCTTGTAAACCTCTATCAGGTCACCTCTCATCCTTCGTCTCTCCAGGGAGAAGAGACCAAGCTCCCTCAACCTATCCTCATAAGGCATGCCCCCCAATCCAGGCAACATCCTTGTAAATCTCCTCTGCACCCTTTCAATGGCTTCAACATCTTTCCTGTAATGAGGTGACCAGAACTGCGCGCAGTACTCCAAGTGGGGTCTAACCAGGGTCCTATAAAGCTGCAGCATTATCTCCCGACTCCTAAACTCAATCCCTCGATTAATGAAGGCTAGTACGCCGTACGCCTTCTTGACCGCATCCTCCACCTGCGAGGCCGATTTAAGAGTCCTATGGACCTGGACCCCAAGGTCCTTCTGATCCTCTACATTGCTAAGAATGGTACCCTTCATATTATACTGCTGCTTCATCCCATTGGATCTGCCAAAATGGATCACCACACACTTATCCGGGTTGAAGTCCATCTGCCACTTCTCCGCCCAGTCTTGCATTCTATCTATGTCTCGCTGCAACTTCTGACATCCCTCCAAACTATCCACAACACCACCTACCTTGGTGTCGTCAGCAAACTTACCAACCCATCCCTCCACTTCCTCATCCAGGTCATTTATGAAAATGACAAACAGCAAGGGTCCCAGAACAGATCCCTGGGGCACTCCACTGGTCACTGACCTCCATGCAGAGAAAGACCCCTCCACAGCCACTCTCTGCCTTCTGCAGGCAAGCCAGTTCTGGATCCACAAGGCAACAGCCCCTTGGATCCCATGCCCTCTCACTTTCTCAAGAAGTCTTGCATGGGGGACCTTATCGAACGCCTTGCTGAAGTCCATATAGACCACATCCACCGCTCTTCCTTCGTCAATGTGTTTGGTCACATTTTCAAAGAACTCAACCAGGCTCGTAAGGCACGACCTGCCCTTGACAAAGCCGTGCTGACTACTTTTGATCATACTAAACTTCTCTAGATGATCATAAATCCTGTCTCTCAGGATCCTCTCCATCAACTTACCAACCACTGAGGTTAGACTCACCGGTCGGTAATTTCCCGGGCTGTCCCTGTTCCCTTTCTTGAATATAGGGACCACATCTGCAATCCTCCAATCCTCCGGAACCTCTCCCGTCTCCATCGACGATGCAAAGATCATCGCCAAAGGCTCCGCAATCTCCTCCCTCGCCTCCCACAGTAACCTGGGGTACATCCCATCCGGTCCCGGCGACTTACCAACCTTGATGCCATTCAATAGTTCCAACACATCCTCTTTCTTTATGTCCACATGCTCGATCCTTTCTGTCCACCGCAAACCAGCAGTACAACCACCCAGATCCCTTTCCACCGTGAATACCGAGGTAAAGTATTCATTAAGCACCTCCGCCATTTCTAACGGTTCCGCACAAACTTTTCCCCCTTCACCTTTTAAGGGTCCTATGCCTTCACATCTCATCCTTTTACTCTTGACATATTTGTAGAAAGCCTTGGGATTCTCCTTAATCTTACCCGCCAAGGTCTTCTCATGACACCAAAAAAAATAAACAAAAGCCATAAGATACACAATTATTCCCAAATGCTATATGCAGGGTAGGTCTTATGAGGAAAGGTTGAGGGAGCTAGGGCTGTTCTCTCTGGAGCGGAGGAGGCTGAGGGGAGACTTAATAGAGGTTTATAAAATGATGAAGGGGATAGATAGAGTGAACGTTCAAAGACTATTTCCTCGGGTGGATGGAGCTATTACAAGGGGGCATAACTATAGGGTTCGTGGTGGGAGATACAGGAAGGATATCAGAGGTAGGTTCTTTACGCAGAGAGTGGTTGGGGTGTGGAATGGACTGCCTGCAGTGATAGTGGAGTCAGACACTTTAGGAACATTTAAGCGGTTATTGGATAGGCACATGGAGCACACCAGGATGATAGGGAGTGGGATAGCTTGACCTTGGTTTCAGATAAAGCTCGGCACAACATCGTGGGCCGAAGGGCCTGTTCTGTGCTGTACTGTTCTATGTTCTATGTTCTATGCACGAGACATTTACATGTGATATTATTTAATTTTAAGTCTCTTCCAAAAGGTTTAATTCAAAGGGGTAAATCATTGCAGGATAACTCAAAACCATGGTGTGCTCTTCCTGCTCTATGTGGGAAGCTAAAACTTTTCCAGTGCCTGGGGCCAGCATGTGTGCAGGAAGTGTCTCCAGCTGCAGCTCCTGGAAGTCCAAGTTTTGGCGGTGGAATGGTGACTGGGTTCATTGTGGAGAATCCGCAAGGCAGAGATTAGCGTGCATAGCACATATAGAGAGGTAGTCACACGGAAGGCTAAGAACCCACAGGCAGGAAAGGAATGGGTGACCACCAGGCAGAGCAAGAGGACTAGGTAGACAGTGCAGGAAACTCCTGTGGCTATCCCCCTGCAAAATGGATATACCACTCTGGGACCCATTGGGGGAAAGAACCAACACCTAAATTCAATGCAACAAAGTTGGCTCTGCTGCACTGGGGAGGAGTAAAAAAGTGTGGGAATACGATAGTTATAGGGGATTAATTTATAAGAAGAATAGATAGGTGTTTCTGTGGCCACAAACAATACTCCATGATGATATGTTGCCTCTGTCAGACGTGAATTCCAGATCCCAAGCACTCACTGTGTGAAAAAGTCATGTCACCATTGCTTCTTTTCAACAAACAGAAACCTGTCCACTTGGTAATTGTACAGGTGGTTTGCAGCCACAGCAGTCTTCCTTTATATGTTTGCAAGGTTTCCTGGCAGCAGACGTGACAACTTCATACTAAGAAGTTCCCAACTCCCTTAGCTATGTCAGCCATCAATGCAGGTCAGTGGCTGGCTCGAAGGTGAACCCATAAATGCTTGAGGTGAGGCGGTACACTTCACATTCCTATGAAGTACCCTCCGTGTTGCCTCAGAGGAGGTGGAGGCAGGCTGCTCACTTCTGTCTAAATGGCAATAAGGAGCATTGTGGCCAGCCTCAGTCTGCAGGTACCCGTTACGGACCTCCTCCGGACTGTGACCGCTGCATCTCTGCATGGGCAGCCATGGTCAGTGGCACATGTGGAGCTGACAAGAGCCTGGTGGAATGCCTGGGAAGGTGAGGGTGTTGGGGAACTCTCAGTACCTTTCCCTACTCAGTGACCTGCACAGCCCTGGGTTGGCCTTCAGGTGAGGTTGATGGGACTGGTTGTTGGTACACAGCAGTTGTCGAACCCAGCAACTGCTGGGCCAATAGTATAACAGTCCTGTTAAAGGTATGCAGCTCCTCATGTATTCCATTGATATCAGTAACAATACTCTGAGCAGACTGATCCAAACTACTGAAGGAGGTTTGCATGCTTCCCTGACTGAGATACTGCTTTTGCATCCACTTTGTGTCTCTCTATGAGATTGCCCAATCTCTTATGGTCAGAAATCATGTGATTGGGACAATGTGGAGCTCATGACGATGAGGGACTCCTCCAGACATAATTCTAGACACTGCCTCAAGGAACTCTGCCAAACTGGACAATCAAGCTGTCAGAACTTAAATTGCAATAGGCAATGAAGGGCTTCATAGTTTAAACACATCTGGACTATCAGAAGAATAGCAAAAGGATCCTACTAAGATATGGTCCACTTTAGAAGACCCACAACACCTATTAAAGCTTATCAAAAAGATCCTCTTGAAAAGCAAAGACAAAATGTCTTGAAGTTCTCGGAAGTAAAATAGGATATTTGCAGGACAGTAAAGTCTACAAGCTCTGTATGTAGCTTTAACTACTGCCACAGTAGTTAGGTTAGCCAAACCTAGCAAACTGTGTTTAGGATTGGTCTTCTGTATGAACCTTGCAGTTGTCAGGCATATCACAACATATACGAGGCACGAGCCATGTACAAGCACTGTGTAAAAATGTCAGTGTGAAAAACCTAATGCAGCAAAGGTGGCTAAAGCTTGTGACAAATGTAGATGGGTAACGTGTAGCTGGGACAAATGAAGTCAGCAAAGGTAACCTGGAAGATGTTTTGCTGCCATTGTGTGGGATATTGGTGGGACCACATCTGGAGTACTATGTACAGTGGTGGTCTCCTTATTTAAGAAAAGACAGCAATGCATTAGATTTAGAACATAGAACAGTACAGCACAGAACAGGCCCTTCGGCCCACGATGTTGTGCCGAGCTTTATCTGAAACCAAGATCAAGCTATCCCACTCCCTATCATCCTGGTGTGCTCCATGTGCCTATCCAATAACCGCTTAAATGTTCCTAAAGTGTCTGACTCCACTATCACTGCAGGCAGTCCATTCCACACCCCAACCACTCTCTGCGTAAAGAACCTACCTCTGATATCCTTCCTATATCTCCCACCACGAACCCTATAGTTATGCCCCCTTGTAATAGCTCCATCCATCCGAGGAAATAGTCTTTGAACGTTCACTCTATCTATCCCCTTCATCATTTTATAAACCTCTATTAAGTCTCCCCTCAGCCTCCTCCGCTCCAGAGAGAACAGCCCTAGCTCCCTCAACCTTTCCTCATAAAACCTACCCTCCAAACCAGGCAGCATCTTGGTAAATCTCCTCTGCACTCTTTCCAGCGCTTCCACATCCTTCTTATAGTGAGGTGACCAGAACTGCACACAATATTCCAAATGTGGTCTCACCAAGGTCCTGTACAGTTGCAGCATAACCCCACGGCTCTTAAACTCCAACCCCCTGTTAATAAAAGCTAACACACTATAGGCCTTCTTCACAGCTCTATCCACTTGAGTGGCAACCTTTAGAGATCTGTGGATATGAACCCCAAGATCTCTCTGTTCCTCCACAGTCTTCAGAACCCTACCTTTGACCCTGTAATCCACATTTAAATGAGTCCTACCAAAATGAATCACCTCACATTTATCAGGGTTAAACTCCATTTGGCATTTTTCAGCCCAACTTTGCATCCTATCTATGTCTCTTTGCAGCCTACAACAGCCCTCCACCTCATCCACTACTCCACCAATCTTGGTGTCATCAGCAAATTTACTGATCCACCCTTCAGCCCCCTCCTCTAAGTCATTAATAAAAATCACAAAGAGCAGAGGACCAAGCACTGATCCCTGTGGCACTCCGCTAGCAACCTGCCTCCAATCCAAAAATTTTCCATCCGCCACCACCCTCTGTCTTCGATCAGACAGCCAGTTACCTATCCAATCGGCCAACTTTCCCTCTATCCCACACCTCCTCTCTTTCATCATAAGCCGACCATGGGGGACCTTATCAAACGCCTTACTAAAATCCATGTATATGACATCAACTGCCCTACCTTCATCAACACACTTAGTTACCTCCTCAAAAAACTCTATCAAATTTGTGAGGCACGACTTGCCCTTCACGAATCCGTGCTGACTATCCCGGATTAATCCGCATCTTTCTAAATGGTCGTAAATCCCATCTCTAAGGACCTTTTCCATCAATTTACCAACCACCGAAGTAAGACTAACCGGTCTATAATTACCAGGGTCATTTCTATTCCCTTTCTTCAACAGAGGAACAACATTCGCCATTCTCCAGTCCTCTGGCACCATCCCCGTGGACAGCGAGGACCCAAAGATCAAAGCCAAAGGCTCTGCAATCTCATCCCTTGCCTCCCAAAGAATCCTAGGATACATTTCATCAGGCCCAGGGGACTTATCGACCTTCAGTTTATTCAAAACTGCCAGGACATCCTCCCTCCGAACATCTATTTCCTCCAGCCTATTAGCCTGTAACACCTTCAAAGTGAACTTAGTTCAGGGAAGGTTCACTCGACTGATTCCTGAAATGAGGGGATTATCCTATGAACATAAGAACTAGAACCAGAGATCGGTCATTCAAACCTGCTCCGCCAAATAATACGATCATGGCTGATCTCATTTCGGCCTCAACTTCACCTTCCTGTCCACTCCCCTTAACCCTTCATCCCTCTGCTAATTAAAAACCTCTCTATCTTCTCCTTAAATTTGTCTAGTGTTCCAGTGTTCACTGCACTCTGGGGTAGAGAATTCCACAGATTCACCACCCGTTGAGTGAAGTAATTCCTCCTCACTTCTGTTTGAAATCTGTCACTCCTTAGCCTAAAACTATGGCCTGTTGTTCCAGAAAGTCCAACAAAGGGAAACATCCTCTCTACATCTACCCTGTCAATCCCTTTAGCATCTTATATACTTCAATTAGATGGTAGTGGATGTGGGTTTGGAATGTGCTGCCGAAGGAACCTTAGTGAGTTCCTACAGTGTATCTTGTAGATGGTAATCACTGCACCGCTATTTGTTGGTGGTGGAGAGGTTGAATTTTTCTGGAAGGGGTAGCAATCAAGCTTGGTCCTGGTTGGTGTTGAGCTTCCTGGGTGTTGCTGGAGTTGCACTCATGCGGGCAAGTGGAGACTATTCCATTATACTCCTGACTTGTGTCTTGTCGATGGTGGACAGGCTTTGGGGAGTCAGGAGGTGAGTTACTCACCACAGGATTCCTAGCTCTGACGTGCTCTTATAGCCACAATATTTATATGGCTAGTCCAGTTCAGTTTCTGGTCAATGCTAACCAAAAGGATGTTAATAGTGGAGTATTAATGCCATTTAATATCAAGGGACGATGGTTAGAGATCCTCTCATTCCTGGCACTCGTGTGGCGCAAATGTTACTTGTCACTTGTCAGCTGGATATTATCCAGGTCTTGCTACATTTGGATATGGACTGCTTCAGTGTCTGAGCAGTCACGAATGATACTGAACATTGTGCAGTCATCAGTGAAGATCCTCACTTCTGGCCTTATGATGGAGGGAAGGTCATTGATGAAGCAGCTGAAGATGGTTGGGCCGAGGACACTACCCTGAGGGACTCCTGCAAGATGTCCTGGAGCTGAGATGATGGATCTCCAATCACCACAACCATCTTCATTTGTGCAAGGTATGATTCCAACCAGTGGAGAGTTTGCCCCCTGATTCCTATTGACTCTAGATTTGCCAGGGCTCCTCGATGCCACATTTGGTCAAATGCTGCCTTAATGTCAAGGGTAGTCACTTTCACCTCACCTCTGGCATTCAGCTCTGTCCATGTTTGAGTCAAGGCTGTCAGGAACTGAGTCACACCCAGACAGTGTGTCAGTGAGCAGGTTAATGCTGAGTAAGTGCCACTTGATAGCGCTGTCAATAACTTCTGGCTGAAGGGGTTTGCAAATGCTACATTGTTGTTTTTATGATTGATGTGCTGGCCTCCCCATCATCGAGGATGGTGATTTTTGTGGAACCTCTTCCTTTAGTTAGTTGTTTTAATTGTCCAACACCATTCATCGACTGCAGAGCTTTGATCTGACTCATGTGTTGTGGGGTCACTGAGCTCTGACTGTCTGTCGCATGCAGTTTCTGCTGTTTAGCATGGATGTGGTGCTGTGCTGTAGTTTCACCAAGTTGGCATATCATCTTTAAGTATCCTGGTCCTGCCCCTGGCATGTTCGCCTACACTCTCATTGGAATTACCCAGGAGCTTGGGGAGCCTAAAGTTCTCCGTGGCAACTCTTCAGCCAAACAGAGCCAACTTGTCAACCAATCAGCACCCTTTCTCCTTTTGTACAAATTCTTATAATTGTTTGTAATTTGATATTCTGGTGTTTGCCCTGTTGAGTGCAAGGTGCAAAATTTCAGCAACATGTCTCTTTCTCAAACATAAATATTTTTATTGATTGTTTTTGCAGGTGAAAGTGGGAGATAAAGAAACTGATGTAATGGCTGGATTCATGTTCTACATTACTACAAAACTCCCTAACCCTGCCTACACTCCAGAAATCAGTGCCAAGACATCAATCATTGACTTCACTGTAACCATTAAGGGTCTTGAGAATCAGCTGCTTGGTCGAGTGATTCTTACTGAGAAGCAGGTAAAATCAGAATTCTTACTGAGAAGCAGGTAAAATTGGGATTCTTACTGAGAAACAGGTAAAATCGGGATATTTGAGTCACAGGCACAAAGCATGCATGGGTAACTAATGCGCTCTGGGATTATGGACTGTCATGTAATACTTGGAGCTCAACATTTTTGAGTTGTCAGTGCTATTTGCAACATTCTAAATGAAGGTACATCATAAATTGTCTCCGAGATATAACAATGGCAAGTTAACATAGCAATCCTCAGGTAAGAGAAGTAATTAAAATACAGAACTTCAAGACAGATGCAAAATACTCAGAGTGCCTCAGCCATGCCCTCTGCCTCCACAAAAAGAAATTATTTTTTTCCCTAATTGGTCAACCCTTAGTTTGCTTGCTCTTTATACTTTTACAATAAGCTTTTGCATCCTTTTCTGTTACCCACTAATCTATTTATGAGCATTTAGAGAGGTTTAGTATGCTCAAGAATACTCAGCATGGCTTTGTCAAAGGCAGATCGTGCCTTACGAGCCTGGTGGAGTTCTTCGAAAATGTGACTAAACACATTGACGAAGGGAAAGCGGTAGATGTGGTTTATGTGGATTATAGCAAGGCATTCGATAAGGTCCCCCATGCAAGGCTTCTAGAAAAAGTGAGAGGGCATGGGATCCAAGGGGCTGCTGCCCTGTGGATCCAGAACTGGCTTGCCCAAAGGAGGCAGACAGTGGGTATAGATGGGTCTTTTTCTAAATGGAGGTCGGTCACCAGTGGTGTGCCCCAGTGATCTGTTCTGGGACTCTTGCTGTTTGTCATTTTCATAAATGACCTGGATGAGGAAGTGGAGGGATGGGTTGTTAAGTTTGCCGACGACACGAAGGTTGGTGGGGTTGTGGATAGCCTGGAGGGATGTCAGAAGTTACAGAGGGATATAGATAGGATGCAAGACTAGGCGGAGAAGTGGCAGATGGACTTCAACCCAGATAAATGCGTAGTGGTCCATTTTGGCAGGTCAAATGGGATGAAGGAGTACAATATAAAGGGAAAGACTCTTAGTACTGTCGAGGATCAGAAGGACCTTGGGGTCCGGGTCCATAGGACTCTAAAATCGGCCCCTCAGGTGGAGGAGGTGGTTAAGAAGGCGTATGGTGTGCTGGCCTTTATCAATCGAGGGCTTGAGTTTAGGAGTCCGGGGATAATGATGCAGCTATATAAGACCCTCATCAGACCCCACTTGGAGTACTGTGCTCAGTTCTGGTCGCCTCATTACAGGAAGGATGTGGAAAAGATTGAAAGGGTGCAGAGGAGATTTACAAGGATGTTGCCTGGATTGAGTGGCATGCCTTATGAGGATAGGCTGAGGGAGCTCAGTCTTTTCTCCTTGGAGAGACGTAGGATGAGAGGAGACCTAATAGAGGTATATAAGATGTTGAGAGGCATAGATTGGGTGGACTCTCAGAGGCTTTTTCCCAGGGTGGAAATGGCTGCTACGAGAGGACACAGGTTAAGGTGCTGGGGGGTAGTTAGAGGGGAGATGTTAGGGGTAAGTTTTTCACACAGAGGGTGGTGGGCGAGTGGAATCGGCTGCCGTCAGTGGTGGTGGAGGCAAACTCAATAGGGTCTTTTAAGAGACTCCTGGATGAGTACATGGGACTTAATAGGATGGAGGGTTATAGGTAGGCCTAAAAGATAGGGATATGTTCGGCACAACTTGTGGGGCCGAAGGGCCTGTTTTGTGCTGTAGTTTTTCTATGTTTCTATTTCATACATTCTGTCATTCTCGGTCAGAGTCGGTGCAGACTTGATGGGCCAAATGGCTTCCTCTGCATTGTAGGACTTCAGTGATTCTATTTGCCCCTCGTCTTTTCTTCAATTTTCCTCTGTAATTTTTCTATGGTAGAAATGATGAATATACAGAGTTTTCAAGACACGCACTTAAATTGTCCAAGGATATTGCTTCACAAAAATCCCCTCTCTTGACCTACCATCCTACATTTGTTTGGCATTGTACTTTGAAGTCATACTTTACTTTTTCTCCTCATTGACTCAGAGCAATTGTTTTAATTATTTCCCATCTATGACCATTTAGGAGCTGGAAGCAGAGCGTGTGCAGCTGATAGAGGAAGTCACTGCCAATAAACGCAAGATGAAGGAGTTGGAGAATAACCTTCTATTCAAGCTCAGCACTACCAAAGGTAAAAAGCTCACATTGCACGTATTCATCCCTTATGCTGCTACAATCCCTGCAGCTAATAATTAAAAATAGTCCAACACAATACAAAGCAAAATCTGCAGATACTGGAAATCTGAAAACTAAAAACATGCAAGGAGGAGATACTCAACAGGTCTGTGGAGACAGAAACAGGGCTTCCCGACTGCAACATGAACAAGGAAAGGACCTTTCTTCCAAACCGAAGAAAGACAGAAATGGAATTGTTTTTTAGTGGACTAGGGTATGGGGAAGGAGAGGATGATGGGTTGGAAGTTAGGAGAGATTAACTAACAAAAGATTTCACGGTACAAAAGGCAATGGTTATGGTAAAGAATCAGAGTATGTATAACAAGCAGAATAATGAATAGCTGTGTCCCAAAGCAAAGAAGGAGAAACAAAGTTTGAGACCAAAAAAAAGAAGCAAAATGTGGAGACAGATTTTATAGTCTGAAATTGTTGAACTAATGAAGAGAATGGGCAGGATTTACCGAGCAACCAACTGCATGTTTTGTGGACAACGTGTCGTTGGCCAGTGGTGGGGTATTCTGGTTCCGTCATTGTAAATGGGGTTTCCCATTGAATGCACCCCTCGAGGCCAGGAAACCCTGCCGACAGAGGGTATGCTGTCAGCAGGACCAAAAGATCCTGCCAGCATGAACAGCCAGAAAGCTCTGGCCAATAATAGCCATTCATTTCAATATGACGATCCATACCTGCCTCTGTCTGGTACCTGCAAAGGACATTCTGTCTTTTTATTATTATCCTGAAGAGACTATTAAACTGAGATTTGTAAATCTTCTCAGAAGGGAAAAAAAAAGGCTTGTGCAGAGCATAAACACTGGCAAGGTTCTGTTGAGCCAAGTGGCAGCTATTTCTGAGCTGTATATACCATGGACTTTGTGAATTCAGCCCAGAATCATGAGGAATGAGGTCTTGATCAGCTCAATGGGCTTCTTTTCAGGTTCACTGGTGGATGATGAGTCTTTGATTGGAGTTCTTCAGATAACAAAGACAACAGCAACTGAAGTTAGTGAGAAGTTGCATGTAGCAGCAGAGACAGAAGTCAAGATTAACACGGCACAGGAGGAATACCGACCAGCAGCCACTCGTGGCAGTATCCTGTATTTCCTCATCACTGAAATGAGCATGGTTAACATCATGTACCAGACATCACTTGCACAATTTTTGAAATTATTCGACTTCTCTATGGCCAGGTATGCTTCTCAATAGTGTTAGATGAAATATTGCTGTTAAATGTAAAGCAAAGGTTTACGGGAAGTAATCAAATCAAATCATAATAGACATGTGCGGATATGAGACTGGCGCCATCAATGAATCTCAAAAAATGCTGGGAACCTGTCAGATAAATACAAAGATTAGAAACACACAGAGGAAATGGGCATTTTGAGGTTGTGAGTTACCAGATATGTATTTGGGAAACCAGACGAGAGAAACACAGGGGCAGGAGTAGACCAATCAGTCAGTCAAGCCTGCTCCGCCATTCAACACCATCCTGGATGATCATCCACTTCAATGCCTTTTTCCCGTACTGTTCTCATGTCCATTTATGTCGTTGGTATTTAGACATCTGTCAGTCTCTACCTTAAACATACTCAATGGCTGAGCTTCCATAGTCCTCTGAGGTAAAGAATTCTAAAGATTCACAACTCTCTCAGTAAAAATATTTTTCCTCATCTCGGTCCTAAGTTGCTTTCCCTTATTTTGAAATTGTGCCCCCGATTTCTAGACTCCCCAGCCAAGGGAAACATCTTACCTGTATCTACCCTGTCTATGCCATTCACTACAGTGGGACCAGAGAATCGGCTGTGGGTGAGGTCAGAGAATTTGGCCCATTGTGAATAGCTGGGGTCCAAATACTGATCCTTGTGGTACCACACTAGGCACAGCCTGTCAACACGAGAACAATCCATTTATCCCTATTCTGTTTTCTGCCTGTTAGCCAATTCTTAACCCATTGTCTCCTATCCCATGTGTCTCATTTTGTTCATCAACCTCCGATTGGGAAATCCTTCTAAAAAACCAAGTGTACTATGTCCACCTTTATCAATTCTGTGAGTAACATTCCCATTCATAAATCTATGCCGACTATGCCCAATCAGGTTGTTATCACATCATTTAGAATAGATTCTAGCATTTTCCTGACTGCTGATGTATGCCTAACAGGTCTGTTGTTACCCGTTTGCTACCTTCCGATCTGAAAGAACCTTCCTAGAGTCGGTTGGATTTTGGAAGATGATCACCAATGCATCCGTTATCTCTTTAGCAACCTCTTGCAACATTCTGGAATGCAGAATATCGGGTCCTGTGAACTTAAACCTGCAGTCCCATTAATTCCTCTAATAACCTTCTTATTAATACTAATTTCAGTGAATTCATCATTCTCCCTAGTCCCTTTTGATCTTGAATTCTTGTTTCTTCCTCAGTGAAGACAAGCACAAAGTAATCATTTAGCTTTTCTGCCATTTCTCTTTTCCCCATTATGAATTCTCCTGACTCTGCCTATAATAGACCCACAAATCATAGAATCATACAACGCAGCTTCATACCTAAGGAATGATGTGCTGGCCTTGGAGGGGGTCCAGAGGTGGTTCACAAGAATGATCCCAGGAATGAAGGGTTTACATAGAAACATCGAAGATAGGAGCAGGAGGAGGCCACTTGGCCCTTCGAGCCATCCAACTCAATAGCCTAATCCTGCTTTTTCCACATAACCTTTGATCCCATTCGCCCCAAGTGCTATATCCAGCCGCCTCTTGAATACATTCAATGTTTTGGCATCAACTACTTCCCATGGTATTTTCTGTCATATGAGGAGTGGTTGAGGAGCCTGGGGTCTATACTCGATGGAGTTTAGAAGGATGAGGGGGAAATCTAATTGAAACTTATGGAATATTGGGAGGTCTAGATAGCGTGGATGTGGAGTGGATGTTTCCACTAGTGGGAGAGACTAGAACTCGAAGGCACAACCTCAGAGCGAAGGGACGCTCCTTTAAAACTGAGATGAATTTCTTCAGCAAAAGGGTGGTGAATCTGTGAGACTCATTGCCACAGAGAGAGCTATGGAGGCCAGGCCACTGACAGTCTTTAAGACAGAGATAGATAGGTTCTTGAATAATAAGGGGATCACGGGTTACGAGGAGGAGGCAGGAGAATGGGGATGTAAATCATGATGTGGAGATGATGTGGAGATTGATCATCCGTTGTCGTTGAATGAACACTGCTCGACAATCACCAGGCAAGAGTGTTCTCTTCCTGTTGCGGAACATTTCAGCAGTCACGGGCATTCGGTCTCTGATCTTCGGGTAAGCGCTCTCCAAGGCGGCCTTCACGACACACGACAGCGCAAAATCGCTGAGCAGAGACTGATAGCCAAGTTCCGCACACATGAGGACGGCCTCAACCGGGATCTTGGGTTCATGTCACACTATCTGTAACCCCCACGACTTGCCTGGGCTTGCAAAATCTCATTAACTGTCCTGTCTGGAGACAATACACATCTCTTTAACCTGTGCTTAACGCTTTCTCCACTCACATTGTCTGTACCTTTAAGACTTGATTACCTGTAAAGACTCGCATTCCAACCATTATTTTGTAAATTGAACGGCGGAGCAGACTTGATGGGCTGAATGGCCTAATTCTGCTCCTATATCTTATGATCTTATGGACCACCTTGGGGCACCTCAATGGCCTCTGGTTCCACTGGTGAGGCCATCACGTCTGGTCCCTGTTGCAGGGGGCCATGCATGATCCTCACCTGGAAGGACGATCACAAGCGAGGCCGTTAAGGCAAGTCAGCCCGGAGATTGGGCTCACTAATCATCTTTAAATTAAGATTTAAATATTAAAATCAGCCTAGCGCCCTTCCCCGACACGAGACTGATTATGCCAGAAATTCAGGGCCGGTATCATCGCGAGAGGCGAGAAATCGGGCGCAAACCCCGTTTTCACCTCGCTCGCGATCTTACCGGCTCACCACGCCGATCAGCCAGTGTGACAAGCTGGTAAGATCGCCCCTGATGTATTTACTGTGTATTTCTAAACAATGTCTGACAATTGTGCATTGTATTATTATACGTCTCCCTTTCTGAGGAAGGATGTTCTTGTTCTCGAGAGAGTGCAGCGAAGGTTTACTCGGCTGATTCCAGTGATGGTGGGACTGATGTATGAGGAGAGATTGACTAGGTTAGGATTGTTTTCGCTGGAGTTCAGATGAATGACGGGGGGGATCTCATAGAGATTTATAAAATTCTACCAGGACTAGACGGGGTAGATGCAGGAAGGATATTCCTGATGGTGGGGTTGTCTAGGACCAGGGGCCACAGTCTGAGGACAGAGGTGTGGAGACATTTCTTCACCAAAAGAGTGGTAAGTCTGTGGAATTCATTAACACAGGAAGTAGTTAATGCCAAAACATTGAATGTATTCAAGAGGCAGCTGTATATAGCTCTTGGGGCGAATGGGATCAAAGGTTATGGGGAGAAAGCAGGATTAAGCTATTAAGTTGGACAATCAGCCATGATCGAAATGAATGGCAGAGCAGGCTCGAAAGGCCAAATGGCCTCCTCCTGCTCCTATCTTCTATGTTTCTATGTTTTCCCTACAGTATATTAGCACCCCCAGGGAGATAACACTTTGCCTAAAACACCGAATGACTATTAATAATTATGAATGCTGTTCCACCTAATCGTTTGCCCATTTTGTTTGTGCCCCTGTTTGATGTAGCACCTCTCGATGTTACCTGTTCCTCCAATTGAACTGGCTGGATTTGCAGATTTTAATGTCTATTAGCAGTATCTAGACTTATCTAATTGATTAGTTTATGCACAGGTTATCAGAAAAAAAGATTGCAATTGGGTCAGTAAGTACAAAATTACATCGTAAGGTATGTGATGCTTTATAATTCATCACTTCCACCACAAATGGCATCGACTACCAGTCCTCTGACATTATTGTTTCTTTAACTACAGATGTTCTCTTCAGGTAAAGTTGTTTTGCTGCTTTGGTCACACAGTTTGGGTGGACATTAAAATGTAAATGTTTTGAACAGCTGTTATTATAATGTAGCAATAAGCAATATACTGAGGTTGCTGGGAATCTTAAATTCAAATGAAAAATGATGGAAATGCTCAGCAGACCAGGCAACATCTGTGAAATGTAGTTTTAGCATTTAAGTTCAATAACATATTGTCAGAACAGTGTTGAAAGGTTATTGACCTGAAATATTTACTCTATATTTGGTTAGACTTCTTTTCAAATACAGTCCACAATTGTGGCCTCCACACTTCAAGATGGATATAGAGGAACTAAAGGCACAAACAAGATTCATAAGGATAATGTCATAACTGAGAGGTTTAAACTTGTCTCTCATTCAAACAGATAGCTGATAGGTCTTGAAAATTCTAAACATTTTAGCAGGGTAAATTTCTGAAGAACACAAAATTATGTCATTTCATGACATAGACATGAAAACAATAGGAAGGTTCAGGAGAAATTTCTGCTTAGAATTGAGGAGGTGGTTAAAATAATGTTGAGGGAAATAAGGGGTAACTGCAAACATATATTAAGTTAATTTATTAGTGTCACAAGTAGGCTTACATTAACACTGCAATGAAGTTACTGTGAAAATCCCCTAGTCGCCACACTCCAGCACCTGTTTGGGCACACTGAGGGAGAATTTAGAATGGCCAATGCACCCAACCAGCACATATTTCAGACTGAAGGAGAAAGGAATTAACAGTCATGCCAATAGGGTTGGAATTGGGTGGGTGAAGGATTATGTGGAGCCTGAGCATAGATCAGTTGGGCTGATTGCTTTGTTTCTGTAAGTCTAGATAACTCTACATAGACCTTTTTCTAAATAAGTGGAAGGTTTCAACACAAAGCTCACCTTTCTGTTCTGCAAATGAAGAACTGCTTGTGATACATTTTTATTGAAACTAATTCTGAGTTTGGCCATCACACTAGTTTTCTGATTTTCTTTTCCATGTAGATCTAAGAAGTCGCCTGTTGCTGCCAAACGAATCAGAAACATTATTGACTATCTGACCTATGAAGTGTTTAAATATTCAGTGCGTGGTCTTTATGAAACTCACAAGTTCCTTTTCACTTTGCTGCTGCCTCTGAAGATAAACCTTGAGCGAGGATTCATCAAGCATAATGAATTTCAGACCCTGATAAAAGGTATCACACTTGGTCCAGAAGAATCTCAGCTGAAAGTAGAAAATTAAGTAATGAAGCTATCCTTTTCTATGTGCTTGAACTGGGTGTCCAGATTATAGAATTTGTTTGAGTTTTTTTTAAACAGCGTAATGTCTTGATGACCCACTCCATTCCTGGAAGTGCAACAAAGAAGGAATTCTGGGTACTGGCCTCGTTGCAAATCCCAACTAATTTCAATACTATTCAGCAGTTAGTCAGTAACAAGTTCTGCCTGTGGTTGCTCAGTGCTGCCAAGGGGATTGAACAAAACATCTGGGAGGATTTAAAGGCTGACAGCAACTTCAAATAATCATCAAAAGTGAAAGGAATGAAGAGAAAAGAGGGCTAAGGCATTGGACCATGAGTCAATGAAAAGCACAGTTTTTTTTATCCTCACACGCGCTCAGAAGGAATTATCTGTCTCTGATGCGTTGTGCCATGCTGAAGGAGATGGCAGTAGCTGTGAATGTTATTTTTCTGACTTTACTAATGGTCTGGCAATATATTCCCCAATCTACGAGAATAATTGTAATGCATTTAGTGTCTTCTACCATGAAGACAGATAAAAACATTTGTTCAAAGTCTCTGCTGCCATTTTTTTGTTTCTGATTAATTCCTCAGACTCATCCTCCTGATCTGCTCTATTTCCTTTTATACACTTGTAGGAGCTCTGACCATTTGGGGTTTTTTTTTATTTCTTGCTCTTTTACACGCACAATCAATTTCTCCCTCTATTTTTAAGTGATCATTTGCTGGTTTCTATCATTTTTCTAGCCTACTGCTAATCTTCATGTCATTGTATGCCTTTGTCGCCTCCCTTTGTTCGCCACAGACACATGTTTCATCCATCTTACAGAATCTTACAGTAGCCCAATCCATCACGCAAACCAGCCTCCCATCCATTGACTCTGTCTACATTTCCCGCTGCCTCGGCAAAGCAGCCAGCATAATTAAGGACCCCACGCACCCCGGACATTCGCTCTTCCATCTTCTTCTTTCGGGAAAAAGATACAAAAGTCTGAGGTCACATACCAACCGACTCAAGAACAGCTTCTTTCCTGCTGTTGTCAGACTTTTGAATGGACTTGCCTTGTATTAAGTTGATCTTTCTCTACACCCTAGCTATGACTATAACACTACATTCTGCACTCTCTTGTTTTCTTCTCTATGAACTGTATGTTTTGTCTGTATGGCATGCAAGAAACAATACTTTTCACTGTCTGTTAATACATATAATAACAAATCAAATCAATCTTTCCTTCTCAGTGGGGTATGTATTTTTGGGAATTATGAAATATCTTCTTAAATGTTTGTCAGTGCTCCTCTACTGCTTATCTTTCAATTTATTGTCCAAATCAACTTCAACAAATCCTGTCGCCTTACCTTTATGCCTGCCTCTATTTCGGTTTCAGGTAATAGTTTCAAATCTGAGTTTCTCACACTCAAAATTAATGCGAAATTCTGACATGTTATGATCACTCTTCCCTCGACGATCCTTTACTAATAACTATTTTCTCATTGGCAGGGAAGTAATTCTGAATATACGTCTTTGGTTAGGGCACAAATAGAATATTGGGTCAAGTTGTGATCACCACATATTGGAAAGGATGTATAAATCCTTGAGAGGGTGCAGAGGAGATTTCCTAGAACATTTCCAGGGTGAGGGACTTTAGCTGCAAGGTTGGTCTGGAGAATCTGGAGTAGTTCTCCTTTGAGAAAAATATATTGTGGGTAGATTTGGTAAGTTATATATGAGTACGACAGGTTTAAACAACATAGGCAAAGAAACAATGTCCTTGTTAGCTGACAGTATAAGGCCCATGGGAGATATATATAAGGCAAGAGATGCAGGGTTAAAGTGAGGAGTATAACTTGCTACCTACACAGAAGTTCACAGCAGAAGCGATCAGTGATTTGAAAAGGAAATTGGATAATCACATGAATTAAATACATTAGCAGGATTGCAGGAACAGAGTGGGCAATGGGACTGATTAGATTCCTCAACAGAGAATCGGCATGAACCTGAGGGCTGATTGGCCTCCTTCATTGCCATAATGATGCTATGACTGAATGATACAGGGCATAACGGTGTCAATCTCTCAGGCATGCTCCTGATAGCAATCTTTCATCATTCAGTCACTTTTTTAGAGAGTTGGGAGTTTTGTGCTGGTACTGAAGAGGGCGGGGCCTGAACATGCCAGTGAGCTAGCTGCAGAGAGTTCGGGCACCATTTCGCAAGGGTATCCCAATCTCACAGAGCACTGGGATATCCCCCCTCAGACATTGGGACCCTGCCCTCATCAGCAGCATGTTTGTTTCCTTCCCCATCATGACCCCCTCCACCCCGCATGAGCCCTCTCGCATGGCCCCTACCCTTCTGGCACTGCTCTTGGCACACTGGCAGTACCCAATTAGCACACCGGCAGTTCCCAAATAGCACCACTGGGGTGCCTGATAGCCACTGCCAGAGTGTCCAGTGGGCTCCTTTGAGAAAAATATATTGTGGGTAGATTTGGTAAGTTATACATGAGTACGACAGGTTTAAATAACATAGGCAAAGAAACAATGTCCTTGTTAGCTGACAGTATAAGGCCCATGGGAGATAGATATAAGGCAAGAGAGGCAGACCATACCCCCAACTACCTGGGAGGAGGCTTTAGTGGCCTCCAAGCCCCTGGTGTGACCATCAAACCAGGTC
The DNA here is from genome assembly GCF_964213995.1 of Mustelus asterias. Classification (NCBI taxonomy): domain Eukaryota; kingdom Metazoa; phylum Chordata; class Chondrichthyes; order Carcharhiniformes; family Triakidae; genus Mustelus; species Mustelus asterias. The sequence goes on from NC_135805.1 coordinate 9,732,099, forward strand.
TGCACGAGTGGAGATCTGTACTGATTCTTACCGTTCTGATGCTGCGCCCAAAGGCTGGAAGATTCCCTGCACTGGGATTCAAACAGGCTATGCATATTTATACACTACTTTAAATCTGCTAATGCACTTCACGTATGCGCCATTGGAGAGGGGCTGAGAAAATAGCAAACTGTTTGGCACCGGGCACCAATCAGATTTTTAGCATTGCAAGTTAGTTTCCCAGCGCACCGTGCTGTTCGCCAGGCGTGGCAAGGTGGTAAAATTGCGCCCATGGCTTTTGGTGCGTTGTTCAAGAAGAAATGTTGACAAGGATGACGAAAAGTCATTTTATTAAACATACATTCTTTGTCCAATTGTGTAGGTGGAGCAGCCCTTGACCTTAAAGCCAGTCCACAGAAACCGTTCCGCTGGATCCTCGATATGACCTGGTTGAACCTGGTGGAGCTGAGCAAACTCTCTCAGTTTGCAGAGATATTGACCCAGGTAATTTTGTATTTCTTGCTCATTCTCTTACAGCACAATCTGCCTCAATAAACGAACAGAAAGCATTACGGTTCAAAACAAAAGGATCTATGAGTTGCAAACTTGTTTTGCAACACAAGAAATCATCAACAAAGTCATTATTATGACTAAATCTTGCCAGCATACTGCATTTACTAATCATTTCAAAGTCATTTCATTTTAGTTACGTTTTAACGAGAGACAAACGAGTTGACTTGTGGAAGGAGTGAATAGCAATAACTACAGAGAAGGAAGGGATGGATAGAAATAGCCTGCCTTTTGTGGCCTCACAGTTGAACCTTGAAAGCCATTGTAGTTTGGATCTGCAGATTGAGACAGAGCCACACACTAACAAAAACAGTTAAAAACTGGCTTGAACTGAGTGAAAGATATAGGGGGCGCTTCTCCCAGCCCGCTGTGGGCCACGAGTGGAGGCCGTTTCGTAGGCTTCCTGCTGGATGCCACAGCCTCCACCAGAAATCGACACCGAGCTGATTATGATATAGAACAAAGAACAATACAGCACAGGATCAGGCCCTTCGGCCCTCCAAGCCCCCGCCGCTCCCTGGTCCAAACTAGTCCATTCATTTGTATCCCCCCATTCCCACTCCGTTCATATGGCTGTCTAGATAAGTCTTAAACGTTCCCAGTGTCCCCGCCTCCACCACCTTGCCCGGCAGCGCATTCCAGGCCCCCACCACCCTCTGTGTAAAATACGTCCTTCGGATATCCGTGTTAAACCTCCCCCCCCACCCCCTCACCTTGAACCTATGACCCCTCGTGAACATCACCACCGATCTGGGAAAAAGCTTCCCACCGTTCACCCTATCTATGCCTTTCATAATTTTATACACCTCTATTAGGTTACCCCTCATCCTCCGTCTTTCCAGTGAGAACAACCCCAGTTTACCCAATCTCTCCTCATAACTAAGCCCTTCCATACCAGGCAACATCCTGGTAAACCTCCTCTGCACTCTCTCCAAAGCCTCCACGTCCTTCCGGTAGTGTGGCGACCAGAACTGGGCGCAGTAGTCCAAATGCGGCCGAACCAACGTTCTATACAACTGCAACATCAGACCCCAACTTTTATACTCTATGCCCTGTCCTATAAAGGCAAGCATGCCATATGCCTTCTTCACTACCTTCTCCACCTGTGGCGTCACCTTCAAGGATCTGTGGACTTGCACACCCAGGTCCCTCTGCGTATCTACACCCTTTATGGTTCTGCCATTTATCGTATAGCTCCCCCCTACGTTAGTTCTACCAAGATGCATCACTTCGCATTTATCTGGATTGAACTCCACCTGCCATTTCTTTGCCCAAATTTCCAGCCTATCTATATCCTTCTGTAGCCTCTGACAATGTTCCTCACTATCTGCAAGTCTAGCCATTTTCGTGTCGTCCGCAAACTTACTGATCACCCCAGTTACACCTTCTTCCAATCGGCATTTCCATTTCATTAGCAGGCCAGGGACTGAAGTCTAAGGGTCTGCTAGCATCTCCCTTCACTCCCCCCTCCAGGAGTGGTTCACTCCAGTGGGCCTTACTATAATTCTCCACTAATGGGAAGAGGCCCAACCCTACTGGAGGGAGAACAGGCCATTGAGGCCCACCTCGGAGGTTGGTGGTAAGGGGGTGTGCCCCCTGGGCAGTGTCAGTCTGGCAATGCCAAGCATGCACCTTGGCACTGCAAGGAGCACCTTGGCACTGCCCTCTGGGCATTGGACAGTGTCAAGAGGGCAGAGCCAGAGGGGATGGGGCCTATTGGGTGATCGGGGCCTATTGGGGGGGAGATCACTGCCACTCTGCATTCGGTAGCAGAGGGAGGGTGGATGATGATCGGAGCTGGCCATCTGGGTGGGTGGAGGGTGGAGGAAAGAGGGTCAGGGGTGTCTGGAGTGTGTGGGGGGTTCGGGGGGGTTGGCAGAATCGGGAGATCGGGGCTGGGTGGGCGGGGGGATCGGGGCCGGCCAGGAATTGGGGACATCAGGGCTTGCACAGGGAGGCCCAGGAGGTCAGCGATCGGGAGGTGGGGGGGCTCTGCAAAGCCAGTGATGGGGATCATGGGGATGGCCAGCGATTGAGCCGGCCAGCGATCTGGAGGCTGGCAGTGTGGGACCGCTGCGCATGCACCAATCTCAGCGCTCTCAGATCAGCGCATGCGCATAGGCCTGCTCAGTGCTATGCTGCCAACCTCTCAGGCAGACTGAGGCCCCACCCCCTAACTTTCAGAGTGAGTTTTGTTAGGACACTCTGCAGCGCTCAGAGTATGAGCGATTCATTCTGAAAATCCCACTTTAAAAAACCATAGGGAGTTGCTCCTGTTTTCATGCGGATTGGGGACTTAGAATTTTTTTGGGAGAATCCCTGCCATAGCATTTTCAGCAGTTAAGTTAATCACACTAATTATTTTCAGTTGGAGTATAATCAAATCTGTTAGCAATATGGGAAATGTTTTTTTCAAATTGTTTCATGGATATGAGTGTCACTGGCTGGGCCAGCATTTATTGTTCGTCCCTAATTGTCCTTGGAGAAGATGGTGGTGAGTCACCACTTTGAACCACTGCAAACCATATGGTGTAGGTACAGCCATAGTGCTGTTTGGGGGGGTTCCAGGATTTTGACCCAACGGCAGTGGCGGAACGATGATACATTTTCAAGTCAGGACGCTGTGTGACCTGGAGTAGAAGCTGCATGTTGCGGTGTTCCCATGTGCCTGCTGCCCTTGTTCTTCCACATGGTAGAGGTTGTGGACTTAGAAGGTTTTCTCATAGGGACCTTGGCGAGTGCTGCAGTGCATCTTGGGGAGGTGATGGCCTAATGGTATTATCGCTAGACTTTTAATCCAGAAACTCAGCTAATGTTTTGGGGACCCAGGCTCAAATTCCACCATGGCAGAAGTGGAATTTGAATTCAATGAAAAATACCTGAAATTAAGAATCTAATGATGACCGTGAAACCATTGTCGATTGTCGGAAAAACCCATCTGGTTCACTCATGTCCTTTAGGGAAGGAAATCTGCCATCCTTACATGGCATGGCCTACATATGACTCCAGAGCCACAGCAATGTGGTTGACTCTCAACTGCCCTCGAGCAACGAGGATGGGCAATAAATGCTGGCCAACCAGCGACGCCCATGTCCAATGAATGAATTTTTTTTAAAATAGTCATAGGTGTATAAAGAATATAGTAAGTGGCTGAGGACCCCACCTTGTGGGGCACTGGTGTGGAGGAGGTGTCATTGCCTATCCTTATTAGTCGCAGCCTGTGGGTTCGGAAGTCTAGGATCACAGAGGGAGGAGCCGAGCCCTCGGCCACGGAGTTTGGAGGTGAGTCTCGTGGGAATAATGGTGTTGAAGGCTGAGCTGTCATCAATAAATAGGAGTCTGACATAAGTGTCTTTGTTATCCAGGTGTTCCAGGGTTGAGTAAAGGGGCAAGGAGATGGCGTCTGCTGTGGGCCTGCTGCTGCAATAAGCAAACTGTAGTGGAACCAGGCACTCTGGGAGGTGGAATTAATCTGTGCTATGACTATTCTTTGACTAACTATTGTTGATTGTCATAAAAGCCCATCTAGTTCACTAATGTCCTTTCAGGAAGGAAACCTGCCATCCTTACCTGGCCTGGCCTAGATGTGATTCCAGACACACAGCAGCGTACTTAGCTCTTAAATGCTCTCTGGAATGGCCTAGCAAGCCACTCAGTTCAAGGGCAATTAAGGAGGGGCAACAAATGCTGACCTTGCCAGCAATGTCCACATCCCATGCTTACAAAGAATCTATCCCCCTCTGTCATGAAAACATTCAAAGACTCTGCTTCCACCCCCTTCAGGAAGAGAGTTCCAAAGACTCACGATGCTCTGAGAGAAAAGTTTGCCTCATCTTCATAGCATTGGACAGAGTCAACATGGACAAATGAAAGGGAAATCGTATTTGACAAAACTGTTGGAGTTTTTTGAGGATGTAACTAGCAGAATAAATAAGGATGACACAATATGTGCGCGAATGCTTTAGGATAGCAGGGTTTGCCTTCCCACCATCTGAGTAGTGGGCAGAGAACACAATCTCCATCCTCACTGATATTGCCTGCGTCCCAGTCCAACGAGGTGGGACTTCTGCCCCTCATTTGGGAGGAAGTTCAGCCTCAGAGAGTTGCCCACCAATCAGACTGGCCGGCGGCTCTTTGGTCCCTGAGGTGCCAGAAGCTGAAGTGGTAAGGATTGGGACTGCAGGCAGTCCCCAGACTACAAGTGCCAGGAATCCAGGACCAGATAGAATGAAGCCCAGGTGCGGGTCAGGGAGTGAGCAGAAGGAAGTATGGGTGTTGGTGGAGAGGTCAGGGGTGGTGGGAGGACTTGCATGGGTCATTTTGGTGGAGGAAGGGAGCACCCGATGTTAAAAGGAGGATGCTCATAAAGGTGCAACCCCACATTCCCCAAAGCCCCCTGCCTCCCACTTCAGAGGCCTGAACAGTGTTACATTTTGGGCTTCCTCAGCCCCTGAACCCCTCCCAGCAGCCTGACAATTGTGGCTGGATGGAAACAGCCCTTGAGTGGTCAATAATGTGGCACTGAGGAGCCTCAAGAGGCAAGGATGGATCTGCCTGTTTTGGCCTCACCCCCTTCAGCCTAACAATGTGGTGAGTTCGGGGCAGAGAGGAATCCAGTGTGAAGGTCATTAGATAAACTTTACAACCACCACCCCTGCCAGCAGGGCAACATAAAATTCTACACTTGCAAATATTGTGGACAGTGAGGAGAATAGCAACATAATTCAAGAAGGCATAGACAGACTGGCGGAATAGACCGACTTGGCAGATGAATCTCATCTTTGACTCTCTGTCCCTCCTCCACTGACTGTCTCCCTCCTCCTCCTCCACCTGATACTCTGCCCTCTCCATCTCCTGACAGTGTCCCCATCTCTTATTCTTGTATATGATTAAGGCATGTCCTGTGGGACTGGGAGGAACTCTTGCCACCTGACATAAAGAATGTGGAATTTTTCCTTCAGGTCTTCTTGGGCCACCGGTTTCATACTGGCCAGATATTGCATGACACTCACTCTAACCAGTTCAGTCCAAAAATACCAATCAGGGTCCTATTGAAACCATCGAATTCCAAAACTCCACCTTAAATATGTCTTCTGCCTGTCTCTGGAGAGTGACAGCATACCCAGTGAATATTGCCACAGTAATAATGGAAGACAAATGTAATGCCTTCCAATTTGGAAGTGGTATCATCTTCATTCTACCAGGCAGAAGGGCTGGAATGTCAGCCCAATAACTATGAAATTCACAATGCTTTCAAAGTAAATTTGTCTTGAATTTCTGAATGTTGATTTTTATGGTTTGGGGTATGGTTACAGGTAACTAAGAATGAGAAGGTTTGGAAAGTCTGGTTTGATGCTAATGCTCCAGAAGAAGCAATAATTCCTCATGGATACAGTGATTCTTTAGATTCATTCTGCAAACTATTGCTCATCAGGTGAGATACTACAAGGGTCAGGCTGCCTGTTTTAAATTTAAAACAAATCTTAACAGTTAACTGTCAGTCACCATCAACTGTTACATTCTCCTTGACAGCACTTCTACTAACCACTTACCAACCAATAAGCACTCTCTTCTCACACATACAAATTTGTTGATTTCCCCTACTTGTATTCTTCCGAATGTCCTAATCAGTGCAAGATGAAAAGCTTTGACAAAAAATCTCTATTTTTCAGCAATACTCAGTTTTTGATGACCAACAGTTTAATTTAAATGTCTTTGATTTCATGATTACTTTGAATTTTCAGGTCATGGTGCCCTGACAGAACTCTGTCACAAGCTCGAAACTACATTTCTGATGCAATGGGAGCGAAATATGCAGAACCGGTGATTCTAAACCTGGAGACAACCTGGGAAGAAAGTGACACACAAACTCCTCTGATCTGTTTCCTGTCCATGGGCTCTGATCCAAGCAATCAGATTGAAGGACTGGCCAAGAAGCTTGAAATTGGTATGGGTAGTCTTTGTAGTGAATACAACTGCAATCTGTTAGCATTCCACGTGTTTCTTTAGAATATTTCATATTTATGTTCAATTACAATTTTTACATATGCCGAGAGGAAACCCCAGATTGTCAATGGAGAAAATCACTATCATGATTTTTTATATTTGTTCCCAACTTAGTTCGCATCAGAACAGGGTCAGTGTTTTATATGGATACTTTTCCTCAGCAAACTCATCTATCTCTTAGCTGTCTATCCTACTTTAACTATGCTCATTGTCTTTTATTGTATTTCTACCCAGAAATCAGATAAATAGTTTACCTTGGGAAGTGCAAACTCCTTTTATCATTGTCACATACTATATTGCTCAATCCTTAATAGGCAGCTGTAGAACTTAATTGGCATATAACTAGCAACGGCTCACACGTTTGTCCTCTTGGTAACATACACTGAAATATAATTCAGCAATTCTATTTGTGGATCTCTCTTCCTTTTGCTAATCTTCATTATCCCTTTTCTGTTTTTCCTTATTGTCTGTCTCTCATATTTCTGATTTCTTTCTCTTTCCAGTATGTAAATGTGGCTTTTTTGTTGCTAGATTTATAGTCTTTCTCTGTTTTTATTTATACTGGGAATGGCTGGTGAAAGACCAATACATATTTAGGATGTATTTCCCTTGCCCCCTTCTCAGCATGACACAGAGGCAGCATGTTTGTCCAATTCCATCAGCCATCCCCTGGCAGGGGCTAGTTTGAATGGAGGAAGATGTGTTGTTAATGGTGGCCTCTGCAGCTATATCCTGAGCTTCAGGCTGGCTTATTCTGGTTCCAATGGAGATTGGGAGGTAGCAGGAAGTTCTATCTTCTTGGAGAGTTGCTGAAATTGAAATAAATGTTCATTTTAAAGTCTTTGACATGTTCCCTGGAGCCTTCCTCAAAGCACCATATTCTTCCAGTGCCACATGCTAGCCAGTGAGTGAATGGGAAATTGAGGTGGGAAGCTCAAATTCCCATTCTGACCTCATTTATCTCATTCCATCTTTGAGTGGTTCTTGTGAAAGGAGACCATAGACGAATCTTCCCGGTATTCGTTAAATCTCAAATTTTGACATCAGCTTTGGGGGGAAGTTAGCGCAGTTGACTAGATTGCTAGCTTGTCGTCTAGAATGACATCAATAGTAATAAGTTCAATTCCTTTTCTAGCCAAGTTAGACTCAGGGCCTGCTACCGTGCCCTGCTCCTGAGATCTTGCAATGGTAAAACACCACTACAATAAAATATTGTCAAGGAAATGGCTCAGGATGAAGTATCAGCAGACAATGAGCTGAGGACCATGGGTTTAAACTACTGTCACAGCACCATCACCAGTAAAACACTTTAGTCAGCATTGACTATTTTAGTGTTAGATGCAGTCGATCTTTCTGTATGGAATAAATATAATGCAAGACTGAAGAAAGCTCTGTGCAATGGTAACCAATATGTTTTCTTTAGATTGTAGGGCCATGTCCATGGGTCAGGGACAAGAGGTTCATGCCAGAAAGTTGGTGGCACTGTCTATGCATCAGGTCAGAAAATCAGTTCATATGAATGTCAATCATCAATTTCATGTCAAATCAGCCATCTCCCATTTTGAATTTTTCAAAGACTTCCATGAGCATTGTACTCCTCAAGATGAGGCACATCCTCTAGAATGCTTGTTCTCATGTCTTGAATTCAATTTTCAAGCACTCTCATTTAGCAAGGGCACAGCGGGGAGTTTTCCTGAATCTTCAGTAGGAAGGACACTCACCTCTGGGTCCATTGGTTTTGGGTGAAACCCACTCCAGCACTTGTGCGCAGTAGTCTAAACTGACACTTCAGCAGTGAACTGCACTATCAGGGGTGTCATTTTTTGGGTGAACCATTAATTAAAGGAGTTGTTTGCCTTCTCATGTGGCTCTAAAAGATCCCACAGCACTATTTCAAAGGAAAGCAGGGGTCTCCTAATCAGTATTCATCCCTCAATCATTTTTCCATTTACCTTTGTTAAATTTCATCTACACATACCCTTGCCATTCCACGCACCTGTCCAAAGAAGTCAAAGAAAATTTACAACACAGGAGAAAGCTGTTGGAGCCATTATGATGAATAGCTATCCAGTCTAATCCCACTTTCCTGCACTTGGTCCATTGTTCTGCAGATCACAGTTCTTGAGTAGAGCCAAGTAGGTATTGAGTACTTTTTAAATGTGGTGAGAGTTTACCACCTTTAGAGTTCAAGATCCTGTCACCTAAAGGGTGAAAAAATGTTTCCTCATCTTCTGTTGAATTAATAATTTGAAATCGATATCCCTTGGTTTTTGACCTCCATTCTGAGGTAAATAAATCATCCCTATGTACTTTATCTGCACTCCTGATATTTTTCTGCAGGTCAATTGAGTTAACCTTCAGCCTGCTCTGTTCCATGGAAAACAACCCAGCCTATCCATTTTTTTTCTTTCTCATTGATAAAGTTTTCCAGCCCTGGATGAGACCCCCCCCCCCACCCCGCCCCCGCACCCCCCCCCCCCTCCCCCCTCCCCCCAAAACAGTTTTGTTATTATCTGGGTAGAAACCAGTAGATTTTTTTCAAGAAAATAAGTAATCTGAAATCCCAGTTATTGAGAAAGAATAAAACCACAACAGTCAAAGTTTAAAACAAAAGAATGTGTACTGTACAAGAGTCAGACAAAGTAAACACTCAATAATAGGGAAGGCCATGGGCTAGTGGTATTATCGCTAGACTATTAATCCAGAAACTCGGCTAATGTTCTGGGGACCCAGATCCGCCACGGCAGATGGTGGAATTCAATAAAAAAAATCTGGAGTTAAGAATCTACTGATGACCATGAAACACCATTGTCGATTGTCGGAAAAACCAATCTGGTTCACTAAGGTCCTTTAGGGAAGGAAATCTGACGTCCTTACCTGGTCTGGCCTACATGTGGCTCCAGAGCCACAGCAATGTGGTTGACTCTCAACTGCCCTCCAAGGGCAACTAGGGATGGGCAATAAATGCTGGCCAGCCAGCGACGCCCATGTCCCACGATTTGATTTTGATTTATTATTGTCACATGTATTAGCATACAGTGAAAAGTATTGTTCTTGTGCACTATACAGACAAAAACATACCATTCATAGGGAAGGAAACGAGAGAGTGCAGAAGGTAGTGTTACAGTCATAGCTAGGGTGTAGAGAAAGATCAATGAAATGCAAGGTAAGTCCATTCAAAAGTCTGACAGCAGCAGGAAAGAAGCTGTTCTTGAGGCAGTTGATACGTGACCTCAGACTTTTGTATCTTTTTCCCGACGGAAGAAGGTGGAAGAGAGAATGTCCGGGGTGCGTGGGGTCCTTAATTATGCTGGCTGCTTTGCCCAGGCAGCGGGAAGTGTAGACAGAGTCAATGGATGGGAGGCTGGTTTGCGTGATGGTTTGGGCTACATTCACAACCTTTTGTAATTCCTTGCGGTCTTGGACAGAGCAGGAGCCATACCAAATTGTGATACAGCCAGAAAGAATGCTTTCTATGGTGCATATATAAAAGTTGGTGAGAGTCGTAGCTGACATGCCAAATTTCCTTAGCCTTCAGAGAAAGTAGAGGCGTTTGTGGGCTTTCTTAACTATAGTGTCGGCATGGGGGGACCAGGACACGTTGTTGGTGATCTGGACACCTAAAAACCTGAAGCTCTCGATGAATTAATAAAAATAAATCTTAGTTACTGTACGTTAAAATCCAGAATCAACATGAATTAAATATGATTAAATAAATCTTGATCAATTGGGCCAGTGGGCTGACGAATGGCAGATGGAGTTTAATTTAGATAAATGTGAGGTGATGCATTTTGGTAGATTGAACCAGGGCAGGACTTACTCAGTTAAGGGTAGGGCGTTGGGGAGAGTTACGGAGCGGAGAGATCTGGGGTTACATGTTCGTAGCTCCATGAAAATGGAGTCACAGATGGACAGAGTGGTGAAGAGGGCATTCAGCATGCTTGGTTTCATTGGTCGGAGCATTGAATACAGGAGTTGGGACGTCTTGTTGAAGTTGTGCAGGATATTGGTGGGGCTGCACTTGGAATACTGTGCACAGTTCTGGTCACCCTGTTGTAGAAGGGATATTATTGGACTAGAAAGAGTGTGGAGGGGATTTGCTAGGATGCTACTGGACTTGATGGTTTGAGTTATGAGGAGAGGCTGCATAGACTGGGACTTTTTTCTCTGGAGCGTAGAAGGTTGAGGGTGATCTTATAAAGGTCTATAAAAGAATGAGGGGCACAGATCAGCTCGATAGTTAATATCTTTTCCCAAAGGTAGGTGAGTCTAAACCTAGAGGGCGTAGGTTTAAGGTGAGAGGGGAGAGATCCAAAAGGGTCCAGAGGGGCAATTTTTTCACACACAGGATGGTGAGTGCCTGGAACAAGCTGCCAGAGGTAGTAGTGGAGGCGGGTACAATTTTGTCTTTTAAAAAGCATTTAGACAGTTACATGCCTGCAGAAGGCAGAGAGTGGCTGTGGAGGGGTCTTTCTCTGCATGGAGGTCAGTGACCAGTGGAGTGCCCCAGGGATCTGTTCTGGGACCCTTGCTGTTTGTCATTTTCATAAATGACCTGGATGAGGAAGTGGAGGGATGGGTTGGTAAGTTTGCTGACGACACCAAGGTAGGTGGTGTTGTGGATAGTTTGGAGGGATGTCAGAAGTTGCAGCGAGACATAGATAGAATGCAAGACTGGGCGGAGAAGTGGCAGATGGACTTCAACCCGGATAAGTGTGTAGTGATCCATTTTGGCAGATCCAATGGGATGGAGCAGCAGTATAAAATGAAGGGTACCATTCTTAGCAGTGTAGAGGATCAGAAGGACCTTGGGGTCCGGGTCCATAGGACTCTTAAATCGGCCTCGCAGGTGGAGGATGCGGTCAAGAAGGCGTATGGCGTACTAGCCTTCATTAATCGAGGGATTGAGTTTAGGAGTCGGGAGATAATGCTGCAGCTTTATAGGACCCTGGTTAGACCCCACTTGGAGTACTGCGCGCAGTTCTGGTCACCTCATTACAGGAAAGATGTTGAAGCCATTGAAAGGGTGCAGAGGAGATTTACAAGGATGTTGCCTGGATTGGGGGGCATGCCTTATGAGGATAGGTTGAGGGAGCTTGGTCTCTTCTCCCTGGAGAGACGAAGGATGAGAGGTGACCTGATAGAGGTTTACAAGATGTTGAGGGGTCTGGATAGGGTGGACTCTCAGAGGCTATTTCCAAGGGCTGAAATGGTTGCTACGAGAGGACACAGGTTTAAGGTGCTGGGGGGTAGGTACAGGGGGGATGTCAGGGGTAAGTTTTTCACTCAGAGGGTGGTGGGTGAGTGGAATCGGCTGACGTCGGTGGTGGTGGAGGCAAACTCGTTGGGGTCTTTTAAGAGACTTCTGGATGAGTACATGGGATTTAATGGGATTGAGGGCTATAGATAGGCCTAGAGGTGGGGATGTGATCGGCGCAACTTGTGGGCCGAAGGGCCTGTTTGTGCTGTGGCTTTCTATGTTCTATGTTCTATGGGTAAAATGGGTATAGAGGGATACGGGCCAAATGCGGGCAATTGGGACTAGATTCAGGGTTTAAAAATGGGTGGCATGGACAAGTTGGGCCGAAGGGCCTGTTTCCATGCTGTAAACCTCTATGACTATGATTTAAGAGGTAAATTGCAATTGATTAAACTATCTGAGATATACTGGACTTTCCACAGTTTGGATAAACTAACTGTTCTTTCTCACATCTCAGGGTGGATGGGTTTTGCTACAGAACTGTCACTTAGGATTGGAATTCATGAATGAGTTGTTAGAGACCTTATTGACAAGTGAGAATGTGCACGACTCTTTCCGAGTGTGGATAACCACCGAACCACATCCGAGGTTCCCGATCACATTGCTACAGGTTAGTATTTATGCTACAAACTATCAGATTGCCTCCATGTTTGGAACTGATCGAGTAATTTGTTTCCTAAATTATGAGTACTTAAAGGATCAAAGCTGCTTGTGTAATCTGAACCTCACTGTTAGTGATCAAATTCATCCTTATGAAGGCATCTCTGCCACAAGCGGCATGGGTGATATTTTCAAAGGCCAAGAGTGGGATAGAGGTAAAATCAAAGGAACACTCTCCCGGCGTACAGAGCCCCTGCCTGGCTGCTATCTGCTGGAAGTTCTGTCCCTGACAAGTCAACGCCGAAACTCCAGGAATCAGCAAGGACCTGAAGCAGTGTCAGGCCTGTCACTGGGCCCTGTACGTCGGAGTTACAAAAAAAATCAGGGCTAACAAGTTCTCGTTTTTAAACAGTAATCCTGCTGCAGAAATCTTCACCTATTCTGCTTATTAATCCGTGATGGAATCTAATTTTTAAAACACTAGCCATGAGGATCAATCCTGCTGAATTCTTAGGCTGGATTTACCTCTGCAATCTCGCTGGGTTAGGACAGGATAGTGGTGGAGAATGAGGCAAAATCTGCCCGTGAAACCTACTGACATTTCACCTCAACAACTTAGATTGTCATCTCTTCTTGTCCTTGTGGCACTGTTGCTGGCTGCCCCTTCACCTCGGGCTACATGTTAATGTCAGTGGGAAGGCAAAATCAATTCCTCATCAGTTCTCACCCAGGATTACAAGGTTGAGGCTCTTTAGGTCCCTTAAATCCTAGCCACCTTTTCTCTACTGGCCTTGAGTGATGGCAATCTCTCCTCAGAGTCAGAAGGCTACGTCTCACCCCAGAGACTTAAGAACATTATTTTGGCTGTGGAAATGCTACAATCCTGCAGCTCTCACTTTGTCGATAAGTTATTAACTGAGATACACTCTGCCTTCTCAACTGAAATTCAACAGTCACATCAAACTATTCAATTATCAGAAGTGTTCTCCCAGTATCAAAATGGATCATGCTGAAAATGTTCAACAGGTCAGACAGCATCTGTGGAAAGAGAAAGAGTTCACATTTCAAATTGATGACCTTTCACCATCATGACCACTCGGAAGTCTCTTTCCGAGATGCCAAGCTGGAGGCCAAGGGAGTCAGTAAGAGATATTCCTTTATTGTGGATGGGACAAAGAGGTCAGCTATCCAACCTTCTGTTCTCTAAAGAGCTTCACCAATCTTATGCGAACTCCTTCATTCCCAGAACCATCCTTGTCAACCTTTCCAGCACCCTCTGCAATGCCTTCCTGAAGTGTGATGGCCAGAACCAGAGACAGTACTCCAGTTGAGGCAAAACCAGTGTTTTATAAAGTTTCAACAGAACTTCCTTGCTTTTGTACTCCATGAGGACAGGATATCAAATGGACAAGATTCAGGAATTCCCACCCCAATTTCATTGTCGGCAATTTTCAGTGAGGTGGGATAAGGGGACGGGAGGTGAGGTGGTGGGTCCTGAGCCCACATTCTACAGCCTCCGTGTTGTTGGCTTGATTGCAGAAATGGGCTGATCAGACCTTCTGCAATTTTCCTGCAGTCAGGACAGTGTTGAAATGTGACAGCATTCACAGCAGCTTAGATATTCCGTGAACCATGGGAGAACTGTGGTTTAGAATTACAACCCATCATATGCATGGTAAATTCAAAAGATCTTCCCAATTTTATATATCAGAATGAAATGCTGAATCATATTTTATATATGTTTTTCATACAGTGAATAATGATTTACTTTGAGAAGACAAGTAACCATTAAATAAAGTCTTTGACATGTTGTTATTCCTGACACTTGGCAAGCTATCAAGACAAAGAATTGCATTTTGAGGGAAATACTTTCAGATGCATTAGAGTGTGCAATCCACAGAGTATCCACTGGAGGTCCTCAGCATTAAGGATGTCAGTCTTCAGCCAATTTGATTCACTCCATTCCATTTGATGTCAAGAAATGGCTGAAGGCACTGGATACTGCAAAGTCTATGGATCCTGACAATATTTCAGCAACCGTCCTGAAGACTTGTGCTCCAGAACTTGCCGCACCCCCCCCCCCCCCCAGCTAAGCTGTTCCAGTACACTACATCACTGGCATCTATTTGGCAATGTGGAAAATTGCCCAGCTATGTCCTGTGCACAAAAAGCAGGACAAATCCAATCCGGCCAATTACCGCCCAATCAGTCTACTCTTGATCATCAGTGAAGTGATGAAGGGGTCATCAACAGTGTTATCAAGTGGCACTTGCTCAGCAATAACCACCTCATTGATGCTCAGTTTAAGTTTTGTCAGAGTCACTCAACTACTGACCTCATTACAACCTTGGTTCAAACATGGACAAAAGAGCTGAATTCTGAGGTGAGGTTAGAGAGATTGCCCCTCACATTAAGGCAGCAGTTGATGGAGTATGGCATAAAACACAAAAGAAGATGGTTGTGGTTGTTGGAGGTCAAACAGCTCAGCTCTAGGGCATCTCTGCAGGAGTTCCTCAGTCATGTCCAAGGCCCAACCATCTTCAGCTGCTTCATCAGTGTCCTTCCTTCCATCATAATAAGGTCAGAAGTGGGGATGTTCATTGATGAGTGCACAATGTCCAGTATCATTTGCGACTCCTCAGATACTGAAGCAGTTCATGTCCAAATGCAACAAGACCTGGACAATAACCAGCCTTGGGCTGACAGGCGGCAAATAACATTTGTGCCATACAATGACCATCTCCAACAAGAGACAATCTAATCATCGCGCCTTTATATTTAATGGCATTGTCATTGCTGAATCCCCACCATCATCCCAAGAGTTGCCATTGACCAGAAACTCAACTGAATTACATGAATAGATCAGAGGCTAGGAATCCTGTGGCACGTAACTCACTTCCTAATCCCCCAAAAGCCTTTCCACCATCTACAAGGCACAAATGAGTATGATGGAATACCATCCACTTAACTGAATAAGTGCAGCTCCAACAGCACCCAAGAAGCTCAACACCATCCAGGTCAAAGCAAACCATTTAATTAGCATCCCTTCCACAAATATTCACTTCCTCCACCACTGATGCACAGGAACAGCCGTGTGTACCATCACCAAGATGCACTGCAGCAAATCATTCAGCCTCCTTGTGCAACACCATCTAAATCCATGACTGTTGCCATCTAGAAGGACAAATGCAGCAACAGCTGGAAGTTCCCCTCCAAGTCACTCACCACTCTGATTTGGAAATACAAAGAAAAACGAAAATTACAGCACAGGAACAGGTCCTGCGGCTCTCCAAGCCTGACCATGCTGCCCGACTTAACTAAAACCCCCTACCCTTCTGGGGACCATATCCCCCCATTCCCATTCTATTCATGTATTTGTCAAGACGGCCCTTAAAAGTCACTATCGTATCTGCTTCCACTACCTCCCCTGGCAGCGAGTTCCAGGCACCCACCACCCTCTGTGTAAAAAAACCTGCCTCGTACATCTCCTTTCAACCTTGCCCCTCGCACCTTAAACCTAAGCCCCCGAGTGATTGACTCTTCCACCCTGGGAAAAAGCTTCTGACTGTCCACTCTATCCATGCCTCTCATAACCTTGTAGACTTCTATCAGGTCGCCCCTCAACCTCCGTCATTCCAGTGAGAACAAACCAAGTTTCTACAACCTCTCCTCATTGCTAATGCCCTCCATACCAGGCAACATCCTGGTAAATATTTTCTGTACCCTCTCCAAAGCCTCCACATCCTTCTGGTAGTGTGGCGACCAGAATTGAACACTATATTCCAAGTGCGGCCTAATTAAGGGTCTATAAAGCTGCAACATGACTTGCCAATTTTTAAACTCAGTGCCCTGGGCGATGAAGGCAAGCATGCTGTATGCCTTCTTGACTACCTTCTCCACCTGCATTGCCACTTTCAGTGACCTGTGTACCTGTACACCCAGATCCCTCTGCCTATCAATCTCTTAAGGGTTCTGCCATTTACTGTATATTTCCTATCTATATTAGACCTTCCAAAATGCATTACCTCACATTTGTCCGGATTAAACTCCATCTGCCATCTCTCCGCCCAAGACTCCAACTGATCTATATCCTGCTGTATCCTCTGAAGGTCCTCATCACTATCTGCAAATCCACCAACCTTTGTGTCGTCCACAAATTTACTAATCAAACCAGTTACATTTTCCTCCAAACCATTTATATATATTACAAACAGCAAAGGTCCCAGCACTGATCCCTGAGGAACACCACTTGTCACAGCCCTCCATTCAGAAATGCATCCTTCCACTGCCACCCTCTGTCTTCTATGACCGAGCCAGTTTTGTATCCACATTGCCAGCTCACCTCTGATCCCATGCGACTTCACCTTCTGCACCAGTCTGCCATGAGGGACCTTGTCAAAGGCCTTACTGAAGTCCATGTAGACAACATCCACTGCCCTACCCTCATCAATCATCTTCGTCACTTCCTCGAAAAACTCGATCAAGTTAGTGAGACACGACCTCCTCTTCACAAAACCATGTTGCCTCTCACTAATATGTCCACTTATATCATAAATAGGCTGTGGTTGTTTTCTTTGGCTTCATTCTATGATCATCTTGCTGGTGCCAGTACAGAGCGAGACTGCGGATAGTTGGGAACCTGTCTCGGGGGCAGGGAATTCATATGGTGTTCGTGGAAGTGGAAATGACTAGGGTTGGGAAGCATTTCCCGATCAGGGCCATTGTGATCTCCTGGACTCGTTTCGATTGCCTCAGGGGGTCGGAGAGGAATTTCCCAGATTTTTTTTCCCCATATTGGCCCTGGGGTTTTTCACTCTGGGTTTTCGCCTCTCCCTGGAGATCACATGGTCTGGAATGGGGGGGTGGGGGTGAGTTAATAGGTTGTAATGAACAAAGCATCGTAGCTGTGAGGGACAGCTCGGTGGATAGGATATTGGTATGTAGATAGGCTGGAAAATTGGGCGGGGATCCTGGATTCAGGATTCAATCCTGGACCGGGGAGCGGCGCGGGCTTGGAGGGCCGAAGGGCCTGTTCCTGTGCTGTATTGTTCTTTGTTCTTTGGGACAGAGGAGTCTGAGGGGTAACATGATTGAAATGTACAGAATTCTAAGAATGATCCCAGGAATGAAGGGTTTGTCATATGAGGAGCGGTTGAGAAGTCTGGGTCTATTCTCGATGGAGTTTAGAAGGATTAGGGGGAATCTAATTGAAACTTACAGAATATTGAGAGGCCCAGATAGAGTGGAAGTGGATAGGCTGTTTCCACTAGTGGGAGAGACTAGAACTCGAGGGCACAACCTCAGAGTGAAGTGACGCTCCTTTAAAACTGAGATGAGGAGGAATTTCTTCAGCCAGAGTGTGGCGAATCTGTGGAACTCAATACCACAGAGAGAGCTGTGGAGGCCAGGCCATTGAGTGTCTTTAAGCAGAGATAGATAGGTCCTTAATCAATAAGGGAATCAAAGGTTAAGGGGAGAAGGCAGGAGAAAGGGGATGAGAATCATATCAGCCATGATTGAATGGCGGAGCAGACTCGATGGGCCAAATGGCCTAATTCTGCTCCTATGTCTTATGGTCTTGTAAGGGATTGAGGGAACAGGAAAGTAAATTATCAAAGGTCATAGATTTAAGATGATTGGTAGAAGGATTAAAGGAGACATTAGGAAAAAAAATTCACTCATAGGGTGAAAGATTTGCTGCCCAGACTGGTGGTTCAGGCAGAAACCCTCAACTCATTTAAAAGATAGCTGTGTAGCTGAGATGCTGTAATCTGCAGGCCTCCAGACTGGGTGCTGGAAGGTGAGTTTAGAATGGGCAGCTAGTTTTTTATTTCAACCAGTGCAGATATAATTGAATGGTCTTCTGTGCCATACATAACATTTCTATGGTTCTATCTTTTCCTTGAAATTCAACTGAGCCATCTGTTTGACTATTTCAAAGTTTTGCTAGATGGCTAAGATTTTGCTATCTTATTAACCTTGGCCACTTGTTTAGCTATTTCAAAGCTTTAACAGATGACTGAGCTTCTTGCTATTTTCATGCTGATCTAAGAGCGTCTTGATTGTCACATGAGGCATCAATGTGTGATCAGTGAGTCCTGCACTCAGGGAACCCAACCACTACAGCAAAACTGAAAGATTTCTAAATATTTTATTAGGGCTGAAACTGAAATAATCCAATCTGAAACTGGGATCTTAAACCTAAACAAAATAAACTACGAAGATATGAGGGGTGAGTTTGCTGTGATAGATTGGACAATGTCATTGAAAGGCATGATGGTGGATAGGCAATAGCAAATATTTAAGGAATGAATATACACATTGTAACAGTTATACATCCTTTTTTGGTTCAAAAACTCAACAGGCAAAGTGGCCCAACCATGGCTAATAAAATAAATGAAGGATAGTATTAGATCCACAGAGAAGTAATCTAAAGTTGCTCGAAAAAGCAAGCCTGAGGACTGGGAAAAGTTCAAATTTCAGCAAAGGAGTATCAAGACTTTGATTAAGGGGAGAAAAATAAAGTATGAGAGTAAACTTGCAAGAAACATAAAAATGGACTGTAAAAACTTCTATAAGTGTTTAAAAATAAAACCAGTGAAGGAAAATTTCCAAAATGACAGATTTGATAATGAAAAACAAGGAAATGGCAGAGCATTTAAACAACTACTTCAGTTCTGTCTTCATCAAGGAAGCCACAAATAATTTCCCAGAAATGTTAGGGAAGCAAGGGTCCAGTGAGAACAAAGAACAAAGAACAATACAGCACAGGAACAGGCCCTTCGGCCCTCCAAGCCTGCGCCGCTCATGTGCCCAACTAGACCATTCGTTTGTATCCCTCTATTCCCAGTCTGTTCATGTGGTTATCTAGATAAGTCTTAAACGATCCCAGCGTGTCCGCCTCAATCACCTTGCTTGGCAGTGCATTCCCGGCCCCCACCACCCTCTGTGTAAAATACATCCCCCTGACATCTGTGTTGAACCTTGCCCCCCTCACCTTGAACCCATGACCCCTTGTGTTCGTCACCTCCGACCTGGGAAAAAGCTTCCCACTGTTCACCCTATCTATGCCCTTCATAATTTTATACACCTCTATTAGGTTGCCCCTCATCCTCCGTCTTTCCAGGGAGAACAACCCCAGTTTACCCAATCTCGCCTCATAACTAAGACCCTCCATACCAGGCAACATCCTGTAAACCTTTTTTGTACTCTCTCCAAAGCTCCACGTCCTTCTGGTAGTGTGGCCACCAGAACTGGACGCAGTATTCCAAATGTGGCCTAACCAATGTTCTATACAGCTGCAACATCATATGCCAACTTTTATATTCTATGCCCCGTCCAATAAAGGCAAGCATGCCATATGCCTTCTTGACCACCTTCTCCACCTGTGCTGCCACCTTTAAGGATCTGTGGACTTGTACACCCAGGTCCCTCTGTGTGTCTATACTCCTGATGGTTCTGCCATTTATTGTATAGCTCCCCCTTACATTAGATCTACCGAAATGCATCACTTCCCATTTATCTGGATTAAATTCCATCTGCCATTTCTCTGCCCAATTTTCCAGCCTATCTATATCCTGCTGTATTCTCTGACAATGTTCATCAATATCAGCAACTCCAGCAATCTTTGTGTCATCCGCAAACTTACTGATCACACCAGCTACATCTTCCTCCAAATCATTTATATATATATCACAAACAGCAGAGGTCCCAGTACAGAGCCCTGCGGAACACCACTAGTCACAGACCTCCAACCGGAAAAAGACACCTCCACTGTTACCCTCTGTCTTCTATGGCTAAGCCAGTTCTCCACCCATCTAGCTAGCTCACCTTTTATCCCGTGAGATTTAACCTTTTGCACCAGCCTGCCATGAGGGACCTTGTCAAACGCTTTACTAAAATCCATATAGACGACATCCACGGCCCTTCCCTTGTCAATAGTTTTTGTCACCTCCTCAAAAACTCAACCAAATTTGTGAGGCATGACCTCCCTCGTACAAAACCATGCTGTCTATCGCGAATAAGATTATTCAGTTCTAAATGCGCAGAAAGCTATCTCTAAGAATCTTCTCCAACAATTTCCCTACCACGGACGTCAAGCTCACCGGCCTATAATTACCCGGGTTATCTTTGCTACCCTTTTTAAATAACGGGACCACATTTGCTATCCTCCAATCCTCTGGGACCTCACCTGTGTCCAGTGAAGAGACAAAGATTTCTGTTAGAGGCCCAGCAATTTCATCTCTTGCCTCCCTGAGGAGTCTAGGATAGATGCCATCTGGCCCTGGGGATTTGTCTGTCTGAATGTTTCTTAAAAAACCTAACACTTCCTCCCTTGTAATTGAGATTTTTTCTAACGGGTCAATACATCTCTCTGAGACACTACCAGTCAACATGTCCCTCTCCTTTGTGAATACTGATGCAAAGTATTCGTTTAGGATCTCTCCTACTTCCTTTGGTTCTAAGCATAATTCCCCTCCTTTGTCCCTGAGAGGTCCGATTCTTTCCCTAACAACCCTCTTGTTCCGAACGTATGTATAAAATGCCTTAGGATTCTCCTTAATCCTGTCTGCCAAGGACATTTCGTGACCCCTTTTTGCCCTGCTAACTCCCTGTTTGAGTTATTTTCTACTTTCTCTGTATTCCTCCAGTGCTTCATCTGTTTTTAGCTGCCTGGACCTCATGTATGCCTCTTTTTTCTTTTTGATTCGACCCACAATTTCACTGGTTATCCACGGCTCCCGAATCCTACCTTTCCTGTCCTTCCTCTTTACATGATGTGGAGATGCCGGCGTTGGACTGGGGTAAACACAGTAAGAAGTTTAACAACACCAGGTTAAAGTCCAACAGGTTTATTTGGTAGCAAAAGCCACACAAGCTTTCGGAGCTGCAAGCCCCTTCTTCAGGTGAGTGGGAATTCTGTTCACAAACAGAGCATATAAAGACACAAACTCAATTTACCATGAATAATGGTTGGAATGCGAATACTTACAACGAATCAAGTCTTTAAGAAACAAAACAATGTGAGTGGAGAGAGCATCAAGACAGGCTAAAAAGATGTGTATTGTCTCCAGACAAGACAGCCAGTGAAACTCTGTGGGGGTTACAAATAGTGTGACATGAACCCAATATCCCGGTTGAGGCCGTCCTCGTGTGTGCGGAGCTTGGCTATCAGTTTCTGCTCAGCGACTCTGCGCCGTCGTGTGTCGCGAAGGCCGCCTTGGAGAACGCTTACCCGAATATCAGAGGCCGAATGCCCGTGACCGCTGAAGTGCTCCCCAACAGGAAGAGAACAGTCTTGCCTGGTGATTGTCGAGCGTTCGACAATCACCAGGCAAGACTGTTCTCTTCCTGTTGGGGAGCACTTCAGCGGTCACGGGCATTCAGCCTCTGATATTCGGGTAAGCATTCTCCAAGGCGGCCTTCGTGACACACGACGGCGCAGAGTCGCTGAGCAGAAACTGATAGCCAAGTTCCGCACACACGAGGACGGCCTCAACCGGGATATTGGGTTCATGTCACACTATTTGTAACCCCCACAGAGTTTCACTGGCTGTCTTGTCTGGAGACAATACACATCTTTTTAGTCTGTCTTGATGCTCTCTCCACTCACATTGTTTTGTTTCTTAAAGACTTGATTAGTTGTAAGTATTCGCATTCCAACCATTATTCATGGTAAATTGAGTTTGTGTCTTTATATGCTCTGTTTGTGAACAGAATTCCCACTCACCTGAAGAAGGGGCTTGCAGCTCCGAAAGCTTGTGTGGCTTTTGCTACCAAATAAACCTGTTGGACTTTAACCTGGTGTTGTTAAACTTCTTACTTCCTCTTTACAGGCAGAATTGAAGGAAATTAGTATGACTAAAAAATAGTGTTGGAGAAATTAATGGGAGAGAGAGCCAATAATTCATCAGGGCATGATAATCTAGATCCCAGGATATTAAAGGTGGCCATGGAAATAGTGAATGTATTGGTTGTCATCTTCCAAAATTCTAGATTCTGGAACAGTCCTGGCAATTTGAGAATTATGGCCTTACCTGGATTGAATTATGTGTGAAAAACAGAATGGCAGAGTACTATTGAAATGGTGATTGGAAAATGTTGATGTACAAAGGGACCTAGGTGTCCTTGTACAACAATCACTGAAAGCAACTATGAAGGAACAGCAAGCAGTTAGGAAGGGAAATGGTATGTTGGCCTTCATTGCAAGAGGATTTGAGTACAGGAATAAGGATGACTTACCACAACTGTACAGGGCCTCGGTGAGACCACACCTGGAGTATTGTGTACAGTTTTGATGTCCACATCTAAGAAAGGATATGCTTACCATCAAGAGAGTGCAGTGAAGGTTCACCAGACTGATTCCCGTCTCTATTTGTAAACCCATTGAAAGTTCAGATATGATACTTTACAACTACAGCTTTGTCAGGCAATTACACACAACCTGGTAACTCATGATGCAACCAGCTTTGCTTTTTTGAACCTGGTCTTATGAAAGATCCAGACAGCAACATTCAATAGAGTTGAGCCTAGCAAGCACTGCAGGCAAGGATCCCATGTACAAATGAGAATATCTATAACAGTTACAAACGTTTGATTAATGCATAACTCCTGGTTTCACTTCCGAGTTTAAAAAATAGGAAAACCTTCCAGTAAATTAGCATCAACCAATTCACTTGAAGCACCTGTACAGGAGAGTGAGAGCATGGCCAAAGCTGGTTGTATAATGTGAATAACCAGGTAGTGTGTAATTGTCTGACAAAGCTGTGGTTGTAAAGTATCATACCTGAGCTTTCAATGGGTTTATAGAGTACAAAATCCAAGAGGTTTTGCTAAATCTGTATAAATAATTCAACCCCACTGTGACTGTGGGTTCCCATTCTGTGTGCCTAAAGGATGTGAGGGAGAGGATTAAGAGAGGGATGGGACGCATAAACAGAAAGAGCACCAGAGCCCACGAGTTCTCTTCCTCGCCCTGGATCGCACTCTTTAAAAATTCCCAAAGGGTCACCAATCTGAAACGTTAACTTGATTTTTCTCTCTCCACAGATTGTCCCCGATCTACTTTGTGTTTCCAGTATTTTTACTGAAGATTTTCAGAATTTGTAGTACCTTGCTCTTGAAATTTTCATTGTCTATTTTGCAGACATCCATTAAGTACACCAATGAGCCTCCTCAGGGAGTGCGGGCAGGACTGAAAAGAACATTTACCGGGATCTCTCAAGACCAAATAGAATATTCAAACCTGCCCATGTGGAAACCGTTACTGTATGCAGTCGCTTTCCTGCACACCACTGTCCAGGTAATAGAAGCCAGGGCTGACTGCGCTGTACCCTGATCATTTATTCCAGTTATATTAATTCAGTAAGTGGGGTTGACCATATCCCTGAAGGCAAGAGATTTCATGTTGTGGAACTTAAGAGGTGATCTCATATAGCAAAAGCTGTGGGTTTCTAGCATTCACTGACACTCCACTATCTTCTACTTAACCTGCTTTTCTGAGCAGGATGCAGCGATGCTTACCGAAAGTAATCGGGGTGCTTCTTTAAACATGCATCATTGAGCCAAACTGCAATTTTATTTCTGTCCTGAGCGAGGAAGCTGATGTAGCTTACTCAAACAAACAGAAAGCCAAAACTGGTTGGTGGTGGACAGCACTAAGGGAGCCAGAAAGCCACCAGCCAGCACCATAGAACCAATAGCTGGAAAGAGATGAAGTTGCAGGGAAGGGGCTTGGGAGGGCACCAGTGTCATAACAAATCTATCTTATGGAGTCCAGAAGAGCATTCCAGATCCTCCTGGCACCACAAGCAAAGTTAAAGAAAAGTTTAGAATAAATCTGTTTGGTCCTCTTCCAGCTCCAAATTGTACTTAATCCCTGAGCGCCACCATCACAGTGTCACAGTGGTTAGCACTGCTGCCTCACAACGCTAAGGACCCGGGTTCAATTCCTGGCTTGGGTCACTGTCTGTGTGGAGTCTGCACGTTCTCCCCATGTCTGCGTGGGTTTCCTCCAGGTGCTCCGATTTCTTTCATGCTGGTTAGGTCCATTGGCCATGCTAAATTCTTCTTCAGTGTACCTGAACAGGCGCCGGAGTGTGGCAACATGGGGATTTTCACAGTAACGTCATTGCAGTGTTAATGTAAGCCTACTTGTGACACTAATAAATAAAGTTAAACTTCCTGGCCTAGTTTCCACCAGGTTGGAAGCACAAATCATGCCTCATTTCAAACAATTGGTCCAAAAAAAGATTCTAAAAATGAATTACCTTTACTACTTGAGCTGTCCTGCTTCTCTCAGATAAAGTGAAAGATTTAAATCTCCCATTATAACATATTGGGTGGGATTTTACGGCCTCACCTGTCCTGAAACCGTCAAAGGACCTTTCCATGGTCCACCTCTTGCCCACTCCGATCCCTGTGGCGGGCGGGCTGGTAAAATTCCAGCCTTTGTTTCTGTCTGATCTTTGTATTTATAAATCCTGCCCACTACATTTCAAATATCAGGAAATTTGTGGACAACTCCCAACAGAGTCTTGAATCTATTGTTCTATATTATTCCCACTTTCTGATCATCTTTGACATGTTAATAAAACTGGAAAAAAAATAAACAAACAGGCATTCAAAAACCTCGACAAAAATACTATTCCACATAGGAACCCATCTGTCAATTAAACACACAGCCATTCAAACTCTACTTGGAAAACTGCTCTAACTTGTTCATAAAACTTTGAAAATATACAGACAGGCTTCAAAACATTTTAAATCCTATTAACTGTTCATAAAATAGTCAATGAAAAGAGAGCTCAATAACCCCTGCTGAGCTAAATCCATTAGTGAGTATGGAATTCAGCCAAGCATTCATAATGGGAATCTAAAGCACAGCCCGTCAACAACTAGAGCTGAATAGATTTTAGCCTTTTGAAATAGTAGAGCAGATATTCAGATGCTCCACTGATTCAAAAAGCTGGACTGTGAATTAATGTAAAGATTAAAGTATAAGGTCTGAAAAATACATCTCTATACTGTTGAGTGCAGAAGAGTTCTTTTTCTACAGGATCATGTACTCTAATGCATCTGAATATTTTCAGAATGCTTGTCAATTTAAAGATCACTTACCTTCCAAGTGCAAAGTCCAGTCATCACTTAATACTGGAAACTCGTTCAATATGATTTATTTTGAATTTACAAAATAAGTGAAATGGAAGTGATTAAGCCTTTTATTTTTACTTCCTATGAAATGTTAGGAACGCCGGAAGTTTGGTCCACTGGGATGGTGTATTCCATATGAATTTAACTCATCAGATTTCACTGCCAGTGTCCAGTTCATACAGAACCACCTGGACGATTGTGACAAAAAGAAGGTGTGTTTGGATCTATCCTGTGTGATATGTTCTGTGTGAGAATGTTGATTAAGAACATACAAAAATCAGTTTTCTTGTAACAAATACTTCAATGCCAGACCTAAAAACGTTCTTGCTAAATGCTGAAACATCGAAACAGTAGAGTTCCAAAGAAATTTGGAAAACAAGATAAATAGATCATTAAAATGCCATGAACCGGTAATCAGTTTGAGTAGAGATAGGAAATAACAAGGCCAATCAGTCACTGGTGAGAGTAGCTCATACACTGTAGGGCAGAGTATAAGGTGTAAAATAATGAGGCTTGTAATAGTGTACTACATTAAACATGGGTGATGTTAATCTTCAGATATTGGTCAAACCAAATTGGCAAACATAGATGAGAGGACAAGTTCATAATGTATTTGTGACAGTCCCTTCATTCCACAATTTGTTCCAATCAGAGAATAGGCTGTTTTAGAATGGTAATGTGTAATGAAACAGGATTAATTAATGATCATTGCCTGGCATTTGTGTGACATGAATGTTATTTGCCATTTGTGAGCCCAAGCCTGGATATTTTCTAGGTCTTGCTGCATTTGAAGCAGTCCAGGCCCAAATGCAGCAGGACCTGAACAATATCCAGGATTGGACTCATGTGGCAAGTAACATCTTCAAGAGAAAATCTAACCTTGATATTCAATGGCATTACCATCACTGAATCCCCCACTATCAACATCCTTGGGTTAACCCTTGACCAGAAACTGAACTCAACTAGCCATATAAATACTTTAGCTACCAGAGCAGGTGAAGGCTAGGAATCCTGCAGTGAGCAACTCCCCAAAGCCTGTCCATCATCTACAAGGCACAATCAAGAGTGTGATGGATGGGTGCAGTTCCAACAACACAAGAGGCATGTCACCATCTAGGACAAAACCCGCTTGATTTGCATCCCATCCACAAACATTCCCACCACCACCGACACTCAGTGGCAGCCGTGTGTACTATCTACAAGATACATTGCAGAAACTCACCAAGACTCCTTAGACTACACTTTCCGAACCCACAAACACTTCTATCCAGAATGACAAGAGCAGTAGATACATGGAAACACCACCACCTGGAAGTTCCCCTCCAAGTCACTCACCATCCTGACTTGGAAATATACCACCGTTCCTTCACAGTTGCTGGGTCAATATCCTGGAGCCCCCTTGCTAATCTACACCTCATGGACTACAGAAGTTCAAGAAGGCGGCTCATTACCATCTTCTCAAGGGCAGGAGCCCTGGCTTGCCAAGTCATTTTAGAGGGTATTTAAGTGCCAACCACATTGCTGTCACATATAGGTCAGACCGGGTAAGAATGGCAGATTTCCTTCTCTGTAGGTCATAATGCTGACTTTTCCAGCGATATCCACATCCCATTAACAAATAAAAAGAAACTTGCACTCAAAAATGAGCAAGATTTGGAACATCTACCAGAAATGATGTTGGAAACTTATTCCATGAATAGTTATTAAAGAAATTTGGAGAGATACTTGAGTTGAAGAACTTAAAGATATTGATAACAAATGCATATATATGGGACGAAAAACAACAGTTCTTACAAAGAACAAAGAGAACAAAGAACAGTACAGCACAGGAAACAGGCCCTTCGGCCCTCCAAGCCTGTGCCGCTCCTTGGTCCAACTAGACCATTCGTTTGTCTCCCTCCATTCCCAGACTGCTCATGTGACAATCCAGGTAAGTCTCAAACAATGCCAGCGTGTCTGCCTCCACCACCCTACTTGGCAGCGCATTCCAGGCCCCCATCACTCCTTGTGTAAAAAAACGTCCCTCTGATATCTGAGTTATACCTCGCCCCTCTCACCTTGAGCCCGTGACCCCTCGTGACCGTCACCTCCGGCCTGGGAAAAAGCTTCCCACTGTTCACCCTAGCTACACCCTTCATAGTTTTGTACACCTCTATTAGGTCTCCCCTCATTCTCCGTCTTTCCAGGGAGAACAACCCCAGTTTACCCAATCTCTCCTCATAGCTAAGACCCTCCATACCAGGCAACATCCTGGTAAACCTTCTCTGCACTCTCTCTAAAGCCTCCACATCCTTCTGGTAGTGCGGCAACCAGAACTGGATGCAGTACTCCAAATGTGGCCTAACCAGCATTCTATACAGCCGCAACATCAGACTCCAGCTTTTATACTCTATACCCCGTCCTACAAAGGCAAGCATACCATATGCCTTCTTCACCACCTTCTCCACCTGTGCTGCCACCTTCAAGGATTTGTGGACTTGCACACCTGGGTCCCTCTGTGTTTCTATACTCTTGATGGCTCTGCCATTTATTGTATAACTCCCCCCTACATTAGTTCTTCCAAAATGCATCACTTCGCATTTATCTGGAATAAATTCCATCTGCCATTTCTCCGCCCAATTTTCCAGCCTATCTATATCCTGCTGTATTGTCCGACAATGTTCATCGCTATCCGCAAGTCCAGCCATCTTCGTGTCATCCACAAACTTGCTGATAACACCAGTTACATCTTCTTCCAAATCATTTATATATATCACAAATAGCAGAGGTCCCAGTACAGAGCCCTGCGGAACACCACTGGTCACAGACCTCCAGCCGGAAAAAGACCCTTCGACTGCTACCCTCTGTCTCCTGTGGCCAAGCCAGTTTTCTACCCATTTAGCCACCTCTCCTTGTATCCCATGAGCCTTAACCTTCTTAACCAACCTGCCATGAGGGACTTTGTCAAATGCCTTACTGAAATCCACATAGACGACATCCACGGCCCTTCCTTCGTCAACCATTTTTGTCACTTCCTCAAAAAACTCCACCAAATTTGTAAGACACGACCTCCCTCTTACAAAACCATGCTGTCTGTCACTAATGAGATTGTTCCATTCTAAATGCGCATACATCCTGTCTCTAAGAATCCTCTCCAACAACTTCCCTACCACGGATGTCAAGCTCACTGGCCTATAATTACCCGGGTTATCCCTGCTACCCTTCTTAAATAATGGTACCACATTCGCTGTCCTCCAATTCTCGGGGACCTCACCTGTGTCCAACGAAGAGACAAAGATTTCCGTCAGAGGCCCAGCAATTACATCTCTTGTCTCCCTGAGCAGTCTAGGATAGATGCCATCAGGCCCTGGGGATTTGTCAGTTTTAATGTTACCTAAAATACCTAACACTTCCTCCCTTTGTATTGGAGATTCTCTCCAACGGGTCAACACCTCCCTCTGAGACACTCCCAGTCAACAAGTCCCTCTCCTTTGTGAATACCGATGCAAAGTATTCATTTAGGATCTCCCCTATTCCCTTGGGTTCTAAGCATAATTCCCCTCCTTTGTCCCTGAGAGGTCTGGCTTTTTCCCTGACAACTCTTTTATTCCTAACATATGAATAAAATGCTTTAGGGTTCTCCTTAATCCTGTCTGCCAAGAACATTTCGTGACCTCTTTTTGCCCTTCTAACTCCCCGTTTGAGTTCTTTCCTACTCTCTCTGTATTCCTCCAGAGCTCCATCTGTTTTCAGTTGCCTGGACCTAACGTACGCCTCTCTTTCCATAGAAACCCTACAGTGCAGAAGGAGGCCATTTGGCCCATCGAGTCTGCACTGGCCACAATCCCACCCAATCTTTTTGATCAGATCCTCAATTTCCCTGGTTATCCACGGCTCTCGAATCCTACCTTTCCTATCCTTCCTTTTTACAGGCAGATGCCTGTCCTGCAGCCTTATTAACTGTTCCTTAAAAGACTCCCACATGCCAGATGTGGACTTACCCCCGAACAGCTTCTCCCAATCAACGGCCACCAATTCCTGCCTAATCCGGCTATAGTTAGCCTTCCCCCAATTTAGCACCCTACCCTTAGGACAACACTCGTCCTTGTCCATTACTATCCATTACTATTACCTTTTTAACTTGATTTTCTTTGGGCTTTCTCCATATACAAATGATGAGGTCCAGAGCAACGATACACAAGACAGTGGCCAAATAGGCTCCCACTATGCTATAGGAGCAGCACACTGGCACACTGCTGCCTCACAGCACCAGGGACCCGGGTTCAATTCTGGCCTTGGGTAGCTGTCTATGTGGTGTTTGCACGTTTTCCCTGTGTGTGGGTTTCCTCCGGATGCTCCAGTTTCCTCCCATAGTCCAAAGATGTGCAGGTTAGGTGGAATGGCCATGCTGCTCAATGGGCCGGATGGCCTCTTTCTGCACTGTAGAGATTTCTAAGATTCATAAATCCATAGATCTCTGTAATAGATCTAAGATTTTGAGCAATCGTTGGATGCTGCATCATATCAAATAACCCAGACGCTTTAAGACCAGCAGCAAAGCAAATGATGAAGAACAGATGGCAGACAATTACCAACCTCTTATAATCTCATAAAGGGGCGGCATGGTGGCACAATGGTTAGCACTACTGCTTCAGGGACCCAGGTTTAATTCTGACCTCAGGTCACTGTCTGTGTGGAGTTTGCACATTCTCCCCGTGTCTGCGTGGGTTTCCTTTGGGTGCTCCGGTTTCCTCCCACAGTCCAAAGATGCACGGGTTAGGTTGATTGGCCATGCTAAATTGACCCTAGTGTCAGGGCGATTTGTAGGGGTAAATATGTGGGATTGTGGGAATAGGGCCTGGGTGGGATTGTGGTCGGTGCAGACTCGATAGGCCGAATGGCCTCCTTCTGCACTGTAGGGATTCTATGATTCTTCAATGAGTGGCGGTTCTTCCAACCACTTAATATTCCTCTGGCTTTTTCACTATCCTTCACCAAAGCTGCAGGGGATAATTGGAAAACACTTGCAGAAATTATAAATCTCTCAGAATTTCATGACCAATGATTCCAGGTGAAGGGTACATCTGTTTTGACATTAAACTGTAATCTTAAATTATGTATTAAAATGAAAGAATGTTCATCACTATTTTAAAGTACTCATGTTTGGATATACAATCTATACCACCCTAACTTACTGAAGGCAGCTCACCACACCTTCTGAAGGACAACTAGAGATGGGCAATATATGCTGGCCAGCCAGCAACGCCCATGCCCCACAAATAAATAAATAAAATTACCCCAACTACTCAATAAGCGAATCTTCTTCTCTTATCCAAATCAAGGTACTTATTTATTGATGAAAATACTGGATTGAGATTTCCCTCTTTTGTATTTGATTTTATTCAGGGTGTATCATGGACAACCATTCGCTATATGCTTGGAGAAGTTCAATATGGAGGCCGTGTTACAGATGACTATGACAAACGCCTCCTCAACTGCTTTTGCAAGGTAATCTGTTATGATCCCAACTGATGTTAATACTGGGCAAGTCAGATCCCACAGTGAAACCAGGCTTGATATAGCCTAACTTTGTTTTATTTAGAAGCTGTGGAGGTCAGTTACTGAACATATTCACAAGGGTCTGCCAGTATACTTTTAACATAAAGAATATAGCAATTTATACACTAGAAAAAATGTTGAAAGGATTTCAGTACAAACCTCAGAAATGATTCAAACTCACACAACCCCTTTTACGCCAGCAGCATCCTTACAGTCATGAAACACAGAGAAGATTTACCACTATCCCAACACCATGGCTTCTTTCTTCAGTTGCAAATGGGTTTCTTCTGATGGATTTCTAAGCATTCATTGGATGCTTTTTCCTCATCCGCCTTCACTCTCTGGTGGACACAGTGACTGAAATACCCTTCTGTCCTGTGTCTCTGTGTCCCTGGACCTTTGTCACCAACCCACCGCACAGTTTGTGCTTTTTTTCTAAATTTACTAAACTTCTAACCCCTTTGTAACCCATCGCTTCAATTCAAGGGTTGTAAAGTCTCAGGAAAAGGCGTATATACAAACAGAGTCTCCAGACACCTGGTACCAAGCTCACAAAAAAACTCTAAATGATACTGGAACCATGTTTCACCTTTCTAAATACGCTTAAACAAATATGAATTAATCTTCAGGTTATCCATTGTTGCTAACAAATTCCACTCACAACCATGCTGCACAGCAATATAGAGCCTGATATCAACAAAGAAGCAGCATAGAGCCACAGGACAGAATATTACAGCCTCGCCCGCCCCGATCCTCGCAGAATGAAATTCTCCGTTGGCCTCAGATGAGACTTTATGAGCCTCACCCGAGCAAGGTCCAAACATACCACCCACAGGGTGGAATTTGCTAGTCCCACCCACCAAGAGAATCATAGCGGGCATGGTACGGACCACGTAAAGGTCCTTTGACCTTGGGCAGGAATCTCTGGCCCTGGGGTGAGCAGAGCTGGAAAATCCCACCCATAGAATTATACAAGTCTACAGCACAGATCACAGCATTGTGTGGATTATGGGAGAGATTAGATCACAGCATTGTGTGGATTATGGGAGAGATTAGATCACAGCATTGTGTGAACAAAGAACAAAGAACAATACAGCACAGGAACAGGCCTTTCGGCCCTCCAAGCCCGCGCCGCTCCCTGGTCCAAACTGGACCATTCTTTTGTATCCCTCCATTCCCACTCCGTTCATGTGGCTATCTAGATAAGTCTGAAACGTTCCCAGTGTGTCCGCCTCCACCACCTTGCCCGGCAGCTCATTCCAGGTCCCCACCATCCTCTGTGTAAAATACGTTCTTCTGATATCCGTGTTAAACCTCCCCCCCCTCACCTTGAACCTATGGCCCCTCGTGGACGTCACCACCGACCTGGGAAAAAGCTTCCCACCATTCTATGCCTTTCATAATTTTATACACCTCTATTAGGTCACCCCTCATCCTCCGTCTTTCCAGTGAGAACAACCCCAGTTTACCCAATCTCTCCTCATAACTAAGCCCTTCCATACCAGGCAACATCCTGGTAAACCTCCTCTGTACTCTCTCTAAAGCCTCCACGTCCTTCTGGTAGTGTGGCGACCAGAACTGGGCGCAGTATTCCAAATGCGGCCGAACCAACGTTCTATACAACTGCAACATCAGACCCCAACTTTTATACTCTATGCCCCGTCCTATAAAGGCAAGCATGCCATATGCCTTATTCACTACCTTCTCCACCTGTGATGTCACCTTCAAGGATCTGTGGACTTGCACACCCAGGTCCCTCTGCGTATCTACACCCTTTATGGTTCTGCCATTTATCGTATAGCTCCCCCGTACGTTAGTTCTACCAAAATGCATCATTTCACATTTATCTGGATTGAACTCCATCTGCCATTTCTTTGTCCAAATTTCCAGCCTATCTATATCCTTCTGTAGCCTCTGACAATGTTCCTCACTATCTGCAAGTCCAGCCATTTTCATGTCATCTGCAAACTTACTGATTACTCTAGTTACACCTTCTTCCAGATCGTTTATATAAATCACAAACAGCAGAGATCCCAATGCAGAGCCCTGCGGAACACCACTAGTCACAGGTATCCAGCCGGAAAAAGACCCTTCCACTACCACCCTCTGTCTTCTGTGACCAAGCCAGTTCTCCACCCATCTAGCCACCTCCCCCTTTATCCCATGAGATCCAACCTTTT
Source organism: Mustelus asterias (assembly GCF_964213995.1). Taxonomy (NCBI): domain Eukaryota; kingdom Metazoa; phylum Chordata; class Chondrichthyes; order Carcharhiniformes; family Triakidae; genus Mustelus; species Mustelus asterias. Next base: position 9,765,384 of record NC_135805.1, read on the forward strand.
GCACCAACCTACCATGAGGGAATTTGTCAAACGCTTTACTAAAGTCCATATAGATGACATCCACGGCCCTTCCCTCGTCAACCATTCTAGTCACTTCTTCAAAAAACTCCACCAGGTTAGTGACGCATGACCTCCCTCTCACAAAACCATGCTGACTATTGTTAATGAGTTTATTCCTTTCTAAATGCGCATACATCCTATCTCTAAGAATCCTCTCCAACAACTTCCCTACCACGGACGTTAAGCTCACCGGCCTATAATTTCCTGGGTTATTCTTCCTACCCTTCTTAAATAACGGGACCACATTAGCTATACTCCAATCCTCTGGGACCTCACCTGTGTCCAGTGACGAGACAAAGATTTGTGTCAGAGGCCCAGCGATTTCATCTCTCGTCTCCCTGAGCAGCCTTGGATAGATTCCATCAGGCCCTGGGGATTTGTCAGTCTCTATATTCCCTAAAAAACCTAACACTTCCTCCCTTGTAATGGAGATTTTCTCTAACGGGTCAACACTCCCCTCTGAGACACTCCCAGTCGACACATCCCTCTCCTTTGTGAATACCAACGCAAAGTATTCATTTCGGATCTCCCCTACTTCTTTGGGTTCCAAGCATAATTCCCCACTTTTGTCCCTGAGAGGTCCGATTTTTTCCCTGACAACCCTTTTGTTCCTAACGTATGAATAAAATGCCTTGGGATTCTCCTTAATCCTGTCTGCCAAGGACATTTCGTGACCCCTTTTTGCCCTTCTAATTCCTCGTTTCAGTTCTTTCCTACTTTCTTTGTATTCCTCCAGAGCTCCCTCTGTTTTTAGCTGCCTGGACCTAACGTATGCCTCTCTTTTCTTTTTGACCAATCCCTCAATTTCCCTGGTTATCCACAGTTCTCGAATCCTACCCCTCATATCCTTTTTTACAGGCACATGCCTGTCCTGCAGCCCTAACAACTGTTCCTTAAAAGACTCCCACAGGCCAGATGTGGATTTACCCTCAAACAGCCTCTCCCAATCAACAGCTGCCAATTTCTGCCTAATCCCACGAAAGTTAGCCTTCCCCCAATCCAACACCTTACCCTTAGGACACCACTCATCCTTTACCATCACTATCCTAAAGCTAACAGAATTGTGGTCACTATTTGCCACATGTTCCCCCACCGAAACTTTGAAGACCTGACCGGGCTCATTCCCCAGTACTAGGTCCAGTATAGCCCCCTCTCTAGTCAGGCTATCTACAAATTGTTCCAAAGAACCCTCCTGTACGCATTTTACAAATTCCTCCCCATTCAGCCTCCCAGCCCTACGCGATTTCCAGTCTATACCACGGAAATTGAAGTCTCCCACTACAACAACCCTATTTTTCCTGCATCTATCCATTATCTCCTGACATATCCGTTCTTCCACTTCCCTTGGGCTGTTGGGGGTCCTGTAGTATTCCCCCAACATAGTGACTGCGCCCTTCCTGTTTGTGAGCTCCACCCACAGTGACTCGTTACACGACCCCTCTGAATTGTCCTCCCTCTGCACCGCTGTAATATGCTCTCTAACTAATACTGCTACTCCCCCACCTCTTTTGGCCCCTCCTCTGTCTCGCCTAAAACACTTGTATCCCAGAATATTCAGTTGCCAGTTCTGTCCCTCTTTCAACCAAGTCTCTGTCACCGCAACCACATCCAAATTCCTCGTAAGCATTAAGGCCCTAAGTTTGTCTGTCTTACCTGTTACGCTCCTTGCATTGAAGTAGATGCACTCCAGACCTCCAGGCCCAGTGAGGCCATCCTCCGCCAGAATGCTCTTCTTCTTTGCCAGCCTTGACCTGGCCCCAAGCTCGTCCCCAGCCTCTACACTTGTAGACATTATTTTTTGATCCCCACCCCCCTGCCATATGAGTTTAAACCCACCCGAACTGCACTAGCAAAACTCCCAGCCAGGATATTCGTGCCCTTCCAATTTAGTTGTGACCTGTCCTTCTTGTATAGTTGCCCTCCTCTCTTGAAAACTTCCCAGTGATCCAGGAATATGAAGCCCTCCCTCCTGGACCAGTCCTTTAGCCAAGCATTCAATTGTACTATCTCCCTATTGCTAGCCTCACTGGCCCTAGGCATTCGGAGCAGCCCAGAGATTGCCACCCTGGAGGCCCTACTTTTTAGCCTATTTCCCAACTCCCTGAATTGCGCTCGTAGGATCCCCCTGCTCTTCCTATCTGCGTCATTTGCACCAATGTGTACAATGACATGTGCGGATTATGATCAGATCACCACATTGTGCGGATTATGGAAGAGATCAGATCACAGCATTGTGTGGATTATGATCAGATCACAGCATTGTGTGGATTATGATCAGATCACAGAATTGTGTGGATTACGATCAGATCACAGGGTTGTATGGATTATGATCAGATCACAGCATTGTGTGGATTATGGGAGGGATCAGATCACAGCATTTTATGGATTATGGGAGAGATCAGATCACAGCATTTTATGGATTATGGGAGAGATCAGATCACAGCATTTTATGGATTATGGGAGAGATCAGATCTCAGCATTGTGTGGATTATGATCAGATCACAGCATTGTGTGGATTATGATCAGATCACAGCATTGTGTGGATTATGATCAGATCACAGCATTGTGTGGATTATGATCAGATCACAGCATTGTGTGGATTATGATCAAATCACAGCATTGTGTGGATTATGATCAGATCACAGCATTGTGTGGATTATGATCAGATCACAGCATTGTGTGGATTATGATCAGATCACATCATTGTGTGGATTATGATCAGATCACAGCATTGTGTGGATTATGATCAGATCACAGCATTGTGTGGATCATGATCAGATCACAGCATTGTGTGGATTATGATCAGATCACAGCATTGTGTGGATTATGATCAGATCACAGCATTGTGTGGATTATGATCAGATCACAGCATTGTGTGGATTATGATCAGATCACAGCATTGTGTGGATTATGATCAGATCACAGCATTGTGTGGATTATGATCAGATCACAGCATTGTGTGGATTATGGGAGAGATCAGATCACAGCATTGTGTGGATTATGATCAGATCACAGCATTGTGTGGATTATGATCAGATCACAGCATTGTGTGGATTATGGGAGAGATCAATTCACTGCATTGTGTGGATTATGATCAGATCACAGCATTGTGTGGATTATGGGAGAGATCAGATCACAGCATTGTGTGGATTATGGGAGAGATCAGATCACAGCATTGTGTGGATTATGATCAGATCACAGCATTGTGTGGATTATGATCAGATCACAGCATTGTGTGGATTATGGGAGAGATCAGATCACAGCATTGTGTGGATTATGATCAGATCACAGCATTGTGTGGATTATGATCAGATCACAGCATTGTGTGGATTATGATCAGATCACAGCATTGTGTGGATTATGATCAGATCACAGCATTGTGTGGATTATGATCAGATCACAGCATTGTGTGGATTATGATCAGATCACAGCATTGTGTGGATTATGATCAGATCACAGCATTGTGTGGATTATGATCAGATCACAGCATTGTGTGGATTATGGGAGAGATCAGATCACAGCATTGTGTGGATTATGATCAGATCACAGCATTGTGTGGATTATGATCAGATCACAGCATTGTGTGGATTATGGGAGAGATCAATTCACTGCATTGTGTGGATTATGATCAGATCACAGCATTGTGTGGATTATGGGAGAGATCAGATCACAGCATTGTGTGGATTATGGGAGAGATCAGATCACAGCATTGTGTGGATTATGATCAGATCACAGCATTGTGTGGATTATGATCAGATCACAGCATTGTGTGGATTATGGGAGAGATCAGATCACAGCATTGTGTGGATTATGATCAGATCACAGCATTGTGTGGATTATGATCAGATCACAGCATTGTGTGGATTATGATCAGATCACAGCATTGTGTGGATTATGATCAGATCACAGCATTGTGTGGATTATGATCAGATCACAGCATTGTGTGGATCATGATCAGATCACAGCATTGTGTGGATTATGGGAGAGATCAGATCACAGCATTGTGTGGATTATGGGAGAGATCAGATCACAGCATTGTGTGGATTATGGGAGAGATCAATTCACTGCATTGTGTGGATTATGATCAGATCACAGCATTGTGTGGATTATGGGAGAGATCAAATCACAGCATTGTGTGGATTATGGGAGAGATCAATTCACTGCATTGTGTGGATTATGATCAGATCACAGCATTGTGTGGATTATGGGAGAGATCAGATCACAGCATTGTGTGGATTATGATCAGATCACAGCATTGTGTGGATCATGATCAGATCACAGCATTGTGTAGATTATGATCAGATCACAGCATTGTGTGGATTATGGGAGAGATCAAATCTCAGCATTGTGTGGATTATGGGAGAGATCAAATCACAGCATTGTGTGGATTATGATCAGATCACAGCATTGTGTGGATTATGGGAGAGATCAAATCACAGCATTGTGTGGATTATGGGAGAGATCAAATCACAGCATTGTGTGGATTATGATCAGATCACAGCATTGTGTGGATTATGGGAGAGATCAAATCACAGCATTGTGTGGATTATGGGAGAGATCAAATCACAGCATTGTGTGGATTATGATCAGATCACAGCATTGTGTGGATTATGGGAGAGATCAAATCACAGCATTGTGTGGATTATGATCAGATCACAGCATTGTGTGGATTATGATCAGATCACAGCATTGTGTGGATTATGATCAGATCACAGCATTGTGTGGATTATGATCAGATCACAGCATTGTGTGGATTATGATCAGATCACAGCATTGTGTGGATTATGGGAGAGATCAAATCACAGCATTGTGTGGATTTTGGGAGAGATCAGATCACAGCATTGTGTGGATTATGATCAGATCACAGCATTGTGTGGATCATGATCAGATCACAGCATTGTGTGGATTATGGGAGAGATCAGATCACAGCATTGTGTTGATTATGGGAGAGATCAATTCACTGCATTGTGTGGATTATGATCAGATCACAGCATTGTGTGGATTATGGGAGAGATCAGATCACAGCATTGTGTGGATTATGGGAGAGATCAATTCACTGCATTGTGTGGATTATGATCAGATCACAGCATTGTGTGGATTATGGGAGAGATCAGATCACAGCATTGTGTGGATTATGGGAGAGATCAATTCACTGCATTGTGTGGATTATGATCAGATCACAGCATTGTGTGGATCATGATCAGATCACATCATTGTGTGGATTATGGGAGCGATCAGATCACAGCATTGTGTGGATTATGGTCAGATCACAGCGTTGTGTGGATTATGGGAGAGATCAGATCACAGCATTGTGTGGATTATGGGTGAGATCAATTCACTGCATTGTGTGGATTATGATCAGATCACAGCATTGTGTGGATTATGGGAGAGATCAGATCACAGCATTGTGTTGATTATGGGAGAGATCAATTCACTGCATTGTGTGGATTATGGGAGAGATCAGATCACAGCATTGTGTGGATTATGGGAGCGATCAGATCACAGCATTGTGTGGATTATGGTCAGATCACAGCGTTGTGTGGATTATGGGAGAGATCAGATCACAGCATTGTGTGGATTATGGGTGAGATCAATTCACTGCATTGTGTGGATTATGATCAGATCACAGCATTGTGTGGATTATGATCAGATCACAGCATTGTGTGGATCATGATCAGATCACAGCATTGTGTGGATTATGGGAGAGATCAGATCACAGCATTGTGTGGATTATGGGAGAGATCAGATCACAGCATTGTGTTGATTATGGGAGAGATCAATTCACTGCATTGTGTGGATTATGATCAGATCACAGCATTGTGTGGATTATGGGAGAGATCAGATCACAGCATTGTGTGGATTATGGGAGAGATCAATTCACTGCATTGTGTGGATTATGATCAGATCACAGCATTGTGTGGATTATGGGAGAGATCAGATCACAGCATTGTGTGGATTATGGGAGAGATCAATTCACTGCATTGTGTGGATTATGATCAGATCACAGCATTGTGTGGATTATGATCAGATCACATCATTGTGTGGATTATGGGAGCGATCAGATCACAGCATTGTGTGGATTATGGTCAGATCACAGCCTTGTGTGGATTATGGGAGAGATCAGATCACAGCATTGTGTGGATTATGGGTGAGATCAATTCACTGCATTGTGTGGATTATGATCAGATCACAGCATTGTGTGGATTATGGGAGAGATCAGATCACAGCATTGTGTTGATTATGGGAGAGATCAATTCACTGCATTGTGTGGATTATGGGAGAGATCAGATCACAGCATTGTGTGGATTATGGGAGAGATCAATTCACTGCATTGTGTGGATTATGATCAGATCACAGCATTGTGTGGATTATGGGAGAGATCAGATCACAGCATTGTGTGGATTATGATCAGATCACAGCATTGTGTGGATTATGATCAGATCACATCATTGTGTGGATTATGGGAGCGATCAGATCACAGCATTGTGTGGATTATGATCAGATCACAGCATTGTGTGGAATATGGGAGAGATCAGATCACAGCATTGTGTGGATTATGGGAGAGATCAGATCACAGCATTGTGTTGATTATGGGTGAGATCAATTCACTGCATTGTGTGGCTTATGATCAGATCACAGCATTGTGTGGATTATGGGAGCGATCAGATCACAGCGTTGTGTGGATTATGGGAGAGATCAGATCACAGCATTGTGTGGATCATGATCAGATCACAGCATTGTGTGGATTATGATCAGATCACAGCATTGTGTGGATTATGATCAGATCACAGCATTGTGTGGATTATGATCAGATCACTGCATTGTGTGGATTATGATCAGATCACAGCATTGTGTGGATTATGATCAGATCACATCATTGTGTGGATTATGGGAGAGATCAGATCACAGCATTGTGTGGATTATGGGAGAGATCAGATCACAGCATTGTGTGGATTATGATCAGATCACAGCATTGTGTGGATTATGATCAGATCACAGCATTGTGTGGATTATGATCAGATCACAGCATTGTGTGGATTATGATCAGATCACAGCATTGTGCGGATTATGGGAGAGATCAGATCACAGCACTGTGTGGATTCTGGGAGAGATCAGATCACAGCATTGTGTGGATTCTGGGAGATTAGATAGAGTCATAGATAGAGTCATAGAAGTTTACAGCATGCCCCAACTTTGGCCCAACTTGTCCATGCTGCCCCTTTTTTTTTTAAATCCCTAAACGAATCCCAATTGCCCGCATTTGGCCCCCCATATCCCTCTATACCCATCGTACCCATGTAACTATCTAAATACTTTTTAAAAGATAAAATTGTACCCGCCTCTACTACTACCTCTGGCAGCTTGTTCCAGACACTCACCACCCTCTGCATGAAAAAATTGCCCCTCTGGACACTGTTGTATCTCTCCCCTCGCACCTTAAGCCTGTGCCCTCTAGTTTTAGACTCCCCTACCTTTGGGAAAAGATATTGACTATCTACCTTGTCTATGCCCACCACGAAGGTTGGTGGGGTTGTGGATAGTCTGGAGGGATGTCAGAAGTTACAGAGGGACATAGATAGGATGCAAGACTAGGCGGAGAAGTGGCAGATGGACTTCCACCCAGATAAATGCGTCGTGATCCATTTTGGTAGGTCAAATGGGATGAAGGAGTACAATATAAAGGGAAAGACTCTTAGTACGGTAGAGGATCAGAAGGACCTTGGGGTCCGGGTCCATAGGACTCTAAAATCGGCCCCGTAGGTGGAGGAGGTGGTTAAGAAGGCGTATAGTGTGCTGGCCTTTATCAATCGAGGGATTGAGTTTAGGAGTCCGGGGATAATGATGCAGCTATATAAGACCCTCGTCAGACCCCACTTGGAATACTGTGCTCAGTTCTGGTCGCCTCATTACAGGAAGGATGTGGAAATGATTGAAAGGGTGCAGAGGAGATTTACAAGGATGTTGCCTGGATTGAGTGGCATGCCTTATGAGGATAGGCTGAGGGAGCTCGGTCTTTTCTCCTTGGAGAGATGAAGGATGAGAGGAGACCTAATAGAGGTGTATAAGATGTTGAGAGGCATAGATCGGGTGGACTCTCAGAGGCTCTTTCCCAGGGTGGAAATGTCTGCTACGAGAGGACACAGGTTTAAGGTGCTGGGGGGTAGGTACAGGGGAGATGTTAGGGGTAAGTTTTTCACACAGAGGGTGGTGGGCAAGTGGAATCGGCTGCCGTCAGTGGTGGTGGAGGCGAACTCAATAGGGTCTTTTAAGAGACTCCTGGATGAGTACATGGAGCTTAATAGGATGGAGGGTTATAGGTAGGTCTAGAAGGTAGGGATGTGTTCGGCACAACTTGTGGGCCGAAGGGCCTGTTTGTGCTGTAGTTTTTCCATGTTACTATGTTTCAATGCCCCTCATTATTTTATAGACCTCTATAAGATCACCCCTCAGCCTCCTACGCTCCAGAGGAAAAAGTCCCAGTCTATTCAGCCTCTCCTTATAACTCAATCCATCAAGTCCCAGTAGCATCCTAGTAAATCTTTTCTGCACTCTTTCTAGTTTAATAATATCCTTTCTATAATAGGGTGACCAGAATTGCACACAGTATTCCAAGTGTGGCCTTACCAATGTCTTGTACAACTTTAACAAGACGTCCCAACTCCTGTATTCAATGTTCTGACCGATGAAACCAAGCATGCTGAATGCCTTCTTCACCACTCTGTCCACCTGTGACTCCACTTTCAAGGAGCTATGAACATGTACCCCCAGATCTCTTTGTTCTGTAACTCTCCCCAACGCCCTACCATTAACTGAGTAAGTCCTGCCCTGGTTCAATCTACCAAAATGCATTACCTCGCATTTGTCTAAATTAAACTCCATCTGTCATTCGTCAGCCCAGTGGCCCAATTGATCAAGATCCCGTTGCAATTGGAAATAACCTTCCTCACTGTCCACCATGCCACCAATCTTGGTGTCATCTGCAAACTTACTAACCATGCCCACTATATTCTCATCCAAATCATTAATATAAATGACAAATAACAGTGGGCCCAGCACTGAACCATGAGGCACACCGCTGGTCACAGGCCTCCAGTTTGAAAACAACTCTCTGCAACCACCCTCGGGCTTCTGTCAAGAACAGTAACACTTGATTCTTACTGTGTTTACCCCAGTCCAACGCTGGCATCTCCACATTCTGTCAAGAAGCCAATTTTGTACCCATTTAGATACCTCACCCTGGATCCTGTGAGATTTAACTTTATAAGACCATAAGACCATAAGACATAGGAGCGGAAGTAAGGCCATTCGGCCCATCGAGTCCACTCCACCATTCAATCATGGTTGATTTCAACTCCATTTACCCGCTCTCTCCCCATAGCCCTTAATTCCTCGAGAAATCAAGAATTTATCAATTTCTGTCTTGAAGACGCTCAACGTCTCGGCCTCCACAGCCCTCTGTGGCAATGAATTCCACAGACCCACCACTCTCTGGCTGAAGAAATTTCTCCTCATCTCTGTTCTAAAGTGACTCCCTTTTATTCTAAGGCTGTGCCCCCGCGTCCTAGTCTCCCCTGTTAATGGAAACAACTTCCCTACGTCCATCTTATCTAAGCCGTTCATTATCTTGTAAGTTTCTATCAGATCTCCCCTCAACCTCCTAAACTCCAATGAATATAATCCCACGATCCTCAGACGTTCATCGTATGTCAGGCCTACCATTCCTGGGATCATCCGTGTGAATCTCCGCTGGACCCGCTCCAGTGCCAGTATGCCCTTCCTGAGGTGTGGGGCCCAAAATTGCTCACAGTACTCCAAATGGGGCCTAACCAGTGCTTTATAAAGCCTCAGAAGTACATCCCTGCTTTTGTATTCCAAGCCTCTTGAGATAAATGACAACATTACATTTGCTTTCTTAATTACGGACTCAACCTGCAAGTTTACCTTTAGAGAATCCTGGACTAGGACTCCCAAGTCCCTTTGCACTTTAGCATTATGAATTTTGTCACCGTTTAGAAAATAGTCCATGCCTCTATTCTTTTTTCCAAAGTGTACGACCTCGCACTTGCCCACGTTGAATTTCATCAGCCGCTTCTTGGACCACTCTCCTAAACTGTCTAAATCTTTCTGCAGCCTCCCCACCTCCTCAATACTACCTGCCCCTCCACCTATCTTTGTATCATCGGCAAACTTGGCCAGAATGCTCCCAGTCCCGTCATCTAGATCGTTAATATATAAAGAGAACAGCTGTGGCCCCAACACTGAACCCTGCGGGACACCACTTGTCACCGGTTGCCATTCTGAGAAAGAACCTTTTATCCCAACTCTCTGCCTTCTGTCTGACAGCCAATCGTCAATCCATGTTAGTACCTTGCCTCGAATACCATGGGCCCTTATTTTACTTGTTTATGCAACAACCTCCCATGCGGTACCTTGTCAAAGGCCTTGCTAAAGTCCATGTAGACAACATCAACTGCACTGCCCTCATCTACCTTCTTGGTTACCCCTTCAAAAAACTCAATCAAATTTGTGAGACATGATTTTCCACTTATAAAGCCATGCTGACTGCACCTAATCAGTCCTTGCATCTCGAAATGACTGTAGATCCTGTCTCTCAAAATACCTTCCAACAATTTACCCACCACAGATGTGAGGCTCACTGGCCTGTAGTTCCCAGGCTTTTCCCTGCAGCCCTTTTTAAACAAAGGCACAACATTTGCCACTCTCCAATCTTCAGGCACCTCACCCGTGACTATCGATGATTCAAATATCTCGGCTAGAGGACCCGCAATTTCCCCCCTAGCGTCCCACAATGTCCTGGGATATACCTCATCAGGTCCCGCAGATTTATCTACCTTGATGCACTTTAAGACTTCCAGCACCTCCTTCTCTGTGATATGTCCACTCCTCAAGACATCACTATTTATTTCCCCAAGTTCCCTAACATCCATGTTTTTCTCAACAGTAAATACTGATGAGAAATATTCATTTAGGATGTCACCCATCTCTTGTGGATCTGCACATCGATGACCTTGTTGATCCTTAAGAGGCCCTACTTTCTCCCTTGTTACTCTTTTGCCCTTTATGTATTTGTAGAAGCTCTTTGGATTCTCCTTTGCCTTATCTGCCAAAACAATTTTGTGTCCCCTTTTTGCCCTCCTGATTTCTCTCTTAACTCTTCTCCTACACCCCCTATACTCTTCAAGGGATTCACTTGATCCCAGCTGCCTATGCATGTCATGTGCCTCTTTCTTCTTCTTGACCAGGGCCTCAATATCCCGAGTCATCCAGGGTTCCCGACTTCTGCCAGCCTTGCCCTTCACTCCAAGAGGAATGTGTTTACCCTGAACCCTGGTTAACACACTTTTGAAAGCATGTCACTGACCAGATGTCCCTTTTCCTTCCCACAGACTCCCCCAATTAACTTTTGAAAGTTCCTGCCTGATACCATCAAAATTGGCCTTGCCCCAATTTCATATTAACTTTTGGGACAGATCACAGCATTGTGTGGATTATGGGCGAGATTAGATCACAGCATTGTGTGGATTATGGGCGAGATTAGATCACAGCATTGTGTGGATTATGGGAGAAATCAGACCACAGCATTGTGTGGATTATGATCAGATCACAGCATTGTGTGGATTATGATCAGATCACAGCATTGTGTGGATTATGATCAGATCACAGCATTGTGTGGATTATGATCAGATCACAGCATTGTGTGGATTATGATCAGATCACAGCATTGTGCGGACCATGGGAGAGATCAGATCACAGAATTGTGTTCTATGGGAAGGATTAGATCACAGTATTGTGTGGATGATGGGAAGCATTAGGTCACAGCTCTGTATGGATTATGGGAGAGATCAGATCACAGAATTGTGTGGATTGTGGGCGAGATCAGATCACAGCATTGTGTGGATTATGGGAGAGATCAGATAAAAGCATTGTGTGGATTATGATCAGATCACAGCATTGTGTGGATTATGGGAATGATCAAATTACAGCATTGTGTGGATTATGGGAATGATCAAATTACAGCATTGTGTGGATTTTGGGAGAGATCAGATCACAGCATTGTGTGGATTATGATCAGATCACAGCATTGTGTGGATTATGATCAGATCACAGCATTGTGTGGATTATGATCAGATCACAGCATTGTGTGGATTATGATCAGATCACAGCATTGTGTGGATTATGATCAGGTTACAGCATTGTGCGGATTATGGGAGAGTTTAGATCACAGGTGAAAAAGGGAAAATTCCACTCAGTGACCCAAATTAACAAATAGGAACGTTTCAATAAAATGCAATATTTTTGCCTGATGCTTCCTGCCCTGAAGAAAGGAACGTGCAGTTCTGAACCATTTGGAAAATGTTATAAATACAAATGATTGCTCCCTTCCTCCAAAGCAGAAAATGGAGAATTTACAGATTGGGGATGAGTTGGCCTTGCTTTCTCCTTCAAAATTCTGCCAATTGGTTCTGCTTTTCTATACATGAGGGATTTTCTTGCAGCTCTTGATTCTTCTAATCTAAATTATTAAACAAAACTCTGATTAATTTCTCAAATCAATCAGCAGCTTCATTTTAACTTGGATTCACTTATCTTCAGTATATAGCTAGCAATTTACTTTAAAGGATTAACTTGTGTTTTGTGGTAAAATACACTTTATGTAACTGCTTTGTGTACTTACATTATAGGTGTGGTTCAGTGAGAAGACATTTGATCCCAAGTTCAGCTTTTATACTGATTACATTATTCCAGTCTGTGCCAGTATAGAAAACTATCTGGAGTACATTCAGACACTCCCTGCCGTTGACACCCCTCAGGTGTTTGGCCTACATCCAAATGCTGACATCACGTAAGTAAGATACTGGTTAACTCTTGTTAACTGCAAAGGACAAAGAAAACTACTGCACAAGAACATGCCCTTTGCCCTCCAAGCCTGCACTGACCATGCAGCCCGACTGAACTAAAACCCCCTACTCTTCCGGGGACCATATCCCTCCATTCCCATCCTATTCATGTATTTGTCAAGACACCCCTTAAAAGTCACGATCAAATCTGCTTCCACGACCTCCCCCCGGCAGCAAGTTCTAGGCACCCACCACCCTCTGTGTAAAAAAAAACTTGCCTCGTACATCTCCTTTAAACCTGGACCCTTGCATCTTAAACCCTAGTAATTGACTCTTCCACCCTGGGAAAAAGCTTCTGACTATCCACTCTGTCCATGCCCCTCATAATATTGTAGACTTCTATCAGGTTGCCCCTCAACCTCTGTCGCTCCAGTGAGAACAAGGCAAGTTTCTCCAACCTTTCCTCATAGCTAATGCCCTCCATACCAGGCAACATCCTGGTAAATCTTTTCTGTACCGTCTCCAAAGCCTCCACATCCTCCTGGTAGTGTGGCGACCAGAATTGAACACTATATTCCAAGTGCGGCCTAACTAAAGTTCCATAAAGCTGCAACATGATTTCTAGTTTTTAAACTCAATGCCTCGGCTGATGAAGGCAAGCATGCCGTATGCCTTCTTGACTATCTTCTCCACCTGCGTTGTCACTTTCAGTGACCTGTGTACCTGTACACCCAGATCCGTCTGCCTCTTAAGGGTTCTGCCATTTACTGTATATTTCCTATCTGTATTAGACTTCCAAAATGCATTACCTCACATTTGTCCAGATTAAACTCCATCTGCCATCTCTCTGCCCAAGCCTCTAACCGATCTATATCCTGCTGTATCCTCCGATGGTCGTCATTGCTATCCGCAAATCCACCAACCTTTGTGTCATCCGTGAACTTACGAATCAAACCAGTTACATTTTCCTCCAAATCATTTATATATATTACAAACAGCAAAGGTCCCAGCATTGATCCCTGAGGAACACCACTTGTCACAGCCCTCCATTCAGAAATGCACCTTTCCACGGCTACCCTCTATCTTCTATGACCGAGGTCAGTTCTGTATCCAACTTGCCAGCTCACCTCTGATCCCGTGCACCTTCTGCACCAGTCTGCCATGAGGGACCTTGTCAAAGACCTTACTGAAGTCCGTGTAGACACCATCCACTGCCCTACCCTCATCAATCATCTTCGTCATTTCCTCGAAAAACTCGATCAAGTTAGTGAGACACGACCTCCCCTTCACAAAACCATGTTGCCTCTCGCTAATACGTCCACTTGTTTCCAAGTGGGAGTAAATCCTGAATCGAAGAATCCTCTCCAATAATTTCCCTACCACTGATGTAAGGCTCACCGGCCTGTAATTACCTGGATTATCTTGCTACCCTTCTTAAACAAAGGAACATCATTGGCTATTCTCCAATCCTCTGGGACTTCCCTTGTAGCCAGTGAGGATACAAAGATTTCTCTCAAGGCCCCAGCAATTTCCTCCCTTGCCACTCTCAGTATTCTAGAATCATAGAGATTTACAGCATGGAAACAGGCCCTTCGGCCCAACTTGTCCATGCCGCCCTTTTTTTTGAAAACCCCTAAGCTAATCCCAATTGCCCGCATTTGGCCCATATCCCTCTATACCCTTCGTACCCATGTAACTATCGAAATGCTTTTTAAAAGACAAAATTGTACCCGCCTCTACTACTACCTCTGGCAGCTTGTTCCAGACACTCACCACCCTCTGTGTGAAACAATTGCCCCTCTGGACACTTTTGTATCTCTCCCCTCTCACCTTAAACCTATGCCCTCTAGTTTTAGACTCCCCTACCTTTGGGAAAAGATATTGACTATCTCGCTGATCTGTGCCCCTCATTATTTTATAGACCTCTATAAGATCACCCCTCAGCCTCCTACGCTCCAGAGAAAAAAGTCCCAGTCTATCCAGCCTCTCCTTATAACTCAATGCATCATGTCCCAGTAGCATCCTAGTAAATCTTTTCTGCACTCTTTCTAGTTTAATAATATCCTTTCTATAATAGGGTGACCAGAATTGCACACAGTATTCCAAGTGTGGCCTTACCAATGTCTTGTACAACTTCAACAAGACATTCCAACTCCTGTATTCAATGTTCTGACCGATGAAACCAGTGGACCCAGCACTGATCCCTGAGGCACACTGCTGGTCGCAGGTCTCCAGTTTGAAAAACAATTCTCTACAACCACCCTCTGGCTTCTGTCAAGAAGCCAATTTTGTATCCATTTAGATACCTCACCCTGGATCCCGTGAGCTTTAACCTTATGCAACAACCTACCATGCGGTACCTTGTCAAAGGCCTTGCTAAAGTCCATGTAGACAACATCAACTGCACTGCCTTCATCTACCTTCTTGGTTACCCCTTCAAAAAACTCAATCAAATTTGTGAGACATGATTTTCCACTCACAAAGCCATGCTGACTGTCCCTAATCAGTCCTTGCATCTCTCACTGCCTGTAGATCCTGTCTCTCAAAATACCTTCCAACAATTTACCCACCACAGATGTGAGGCTCACTGGCCTGTAGTTCCCAGGCTTTTCCCTGCAGCCCTTTTTAAACAAAGGCACAACATTTGCCACTCTCCAATCTTCAGGCACCTCACCCGTGACAATCGATGATTCAAATACCTCGGCTAGGGGACCCACAATTTCCTCCCTCGCCTCCCACAATGTCCTGGGATACACTTCATCAGTTCCCGGGGATTTATCTACCTTGATGCGCTTTAAGACTTCCAGCACCTCCTTCTCTGTAATGTGTACACTCCTCAAGACATCACTATTTATTTCCCCAAGTTCCCTAACATCCATGCTTCGGTTTGGCTTCTACCTTAATGTTTCTCAAGAACCCCAATACCACCTCCTTTTTGATCTCAACATGACCCATCTATCTACATACCAAATCAAAGCTACCTGAGGATATAATAAAGACCACTTGTTCTCTATTCCCTGGTAATAATGGGGACAGCAACGATTAATGTTACCAGAGAGGCAGTGCTGGGTAGACTAATGGGACTGAAGGTGGACAAGTCCCCGGGTCCGGATGGAATGCATCCCAGGGTATTGAAAGAAATGTCAGAGGTAATAGTGGATGCGTTAGTGATTATTTATCAAAACTCGTTGCATTCTGGGGTAGTGCCGGTTGATTGGAAAACGGCTAATGTTACGCCGCTGTTTAAAAAAGGAAGGAGACAAAAGGTGGGTAACTATAGGCCGGTCAGCTTAACGTCTGTAGTAGGGAAAATGCTGGAATCCATTATTAAAGAGGAGATAGCAGGGCATCTGGATAGAAATGGTTCGATCAATCAGACGCAGCATGGATTCATGCTTGACGAACATGTTGGATTTTTATGAAGATGTGACTAGGGCGGTTGATGGAGGAGAACCGGTGGATGCGGTGTTTTTGGATTTCCAAAAGGCGTTTGATAAGGTGCCCCATAAAAGGCTGCTGAAGAAGATTAGGGCACACGGAGTTGGGGGTAGTGTGTTAAAGTGGATTGGGGACTGGCTATCCGACAGGAAGCAAAGAGTCGGAATAAATGGGTGTTTTTCCGGTTGGAGGAAGGTAACTAGTGGCATGCCGCAGGGATCGGTACTTGGGCCGCAACTGTTTACCATTTATATAGATGATCTGGAGGAGGGGACGGAGTGTAGGGTAACGAAGTTTGCAGACGACACAAAGATAAGTGGAAAAGTGAATCGTGTGGAGGACGGAGAAGATCTGCAGAGAGATTTGGACAGGCTGAGTGAGTGGGCGAGGATATGGCAAATGGAGTATAACGTTGAGAAATGCGAGGTTATACACTTTGGAGGAAATAATAACAAATGGGATTCCTATCTCAATGGAAACAAATTAAAACATGCTACCGTGCAAAGGGACCTGGGGGTCCTTGTGCATGAGACGCAAAAGCCCAGTCTGCAGGTACAACAGGTGATCAAGAAGGCAAATGGGATGTTGGCCTATATTGCGAAGGGGATAGAATATAAAAGCAGGGATGTCTTGATGCACCTGTACAGGGCATTGGTGAGGCCGCAGCTGGAATACTGTGTGCAGTATTGGTCCCCTTATATGAGGAAGGATATATTGGCATTGGAGGGAGTGCAGAGAAGGTTCACCAGGTTGATACCGGAGATGAGGGGTTTGGATTATGAGGAGAGGCTGAGGAGATTGGGTTTGTACTCGTTGGAGTTTAGAAGGATGAGGGGGGATCTTATGGAGACTTATAAGATAATGCGGGGGCTGGATAGGGTGGAGGCGGAGAGATTCTTTCCACTTAATAAGGAAGTTAAAACTAGAGGACACAGCCTCAAAATAAAGGGGGGTCGGTTTAAGACAGAGTTGAGGGGGAACTTCTTCTCCCAGAGGGTGGTGAATCTCTGGAATTCTCTGCCCACTGAGGTGGTGGAGGCTACCTCGCTGAATATGTTTAAAGCGCGGATGGATGGATTCCTGATCGGTAAGGGAATTAAGGGTTATGGGAATCAGGCGGGTAAGTGGTACTGATCCACGTCAGATCAGCCATGATCTTATTGAATGGTGGGGCAGGCCCGAGGGGCTAGATGGCCTACTCCTGCTCCTATTTCTTATGTTCTTATGTTATTATGTATAGTACAGATGTAGCTTGGAAAATGCATGGAGATTGGAAAACAATTGTGGTTTGCAAAAGAGGAAGTGAAACCACAGGCTGTCAATCAGGCTTAGACTGTCAACATTGTGGTCAGGATCAATGGGGTACTTGAGGTACATTCAGCCGTGAAGGGAAACAAAAATAAACACTGGTGGCTGGAGGATGATGTAAATCCATTGAGCAGGCAGTTGAATCTTTTACGGGGCACTGCACTTGGAACTTGTTACAGATTAAAGATTCCCATTGAAATGGAGATGATTTGAACAATTTCAGCTTGCCGGGAAGCCTCAGCAGCTCCAAAACAAAGCTGTGTGCATACATTGGGACTGAGTGCACAGCTTGGGCAGACTGGAATCCTCTCCCCCACCCCACCAAACTTCTCCAGGTGAAATTGACATCTCTCTGTCAGAGGGCTCTGTCAAAGGGGTGTGCTCACACCGGCAGCTCCTGACAGGGGGAAAGGGAAATGTCTGCTGCAGTGATTTAAAATCCTGACAGGTGACCGGTAGACATAGAAGTTTAGGTGACCTGGCCACTTCAGGACTTGCACACCTGACAGGCAGGAATGCAGATATCGATCACAGGGCTGCCTGAAATCACCATGCCAGGGGTGATCTTCAGGTCTGCCAGAGCTAGAAAGGGTAGTCCCTCCATGACACCCCATCCCAGCTGAGAGTGGCCAGGCCAACCCCTTGTCACCAGCCAAAGCCCACCCAACTCCCAGGACCCTTGAGGGGCCCCTCCACTGCAGCCTGGCAGCAGCAGAGGGAAAAATGGCCACTGGACCTACCTCCTCAAGCCCTCTTGGGGCCCAAGGCACAAGGCCAATGCTAGGGTGCAAGGGGACAATGCCCTGTTGGCACTGAAAAGGCATGTGATCTGAAGGAGGAATTAGAGCAGGTTCTGAGGGGGTGGGGAGCTCTGTGGGGTTTCAGAGGGGGAAGTGGGGCTGAGTGGCTGGTCTGGAGGGGAAGGGGAGCTGTGTGTGGGGGGGTTCTGAGGGGGATGGGTTCTGAGATGGAATCGGATCAGGTCACCCTCACTCTTGTGTGATGTGGAGGGAAGATGCCCCTCTTTTCTGAGGGGTTGATGGTGCTACCCTGGACCCTTGGAGTCCAGCACACCATATCATATAAAGCCTACCCTTTGCAGTTCCCGCTGGCGGGCTGGCTGAATGGCAGGAGGTTGCTGAATGGCCTGTTAAACCCACTAAAGACATTCAGATTAGCAGGTTAGCGGGTTTGCATACTTATCGGGTTGATGCTCGCTGTGGGCAAGATCCCAGTCGGGGCCGGCAGAGACGTTGGGTGAGCCCTCATGCCCACCAGAAATCCCGATTTTTGGCCAAGCCCAATTCACCTTGGAATCGGGATTCCCACTGGCTATCTGAAGGGGTCAGGGAATCACCCCAATTTATCTTATCATCAGGACTTATTGGGGGCAATTTTTCAGGACGGGCGGGAAAACAGAAGAGTTGCTCACCTGGTTTTGGGCAAGTCGAAATGCCAAATTTTATGCACTTAGTGTATTAAAAAATGGGCTAAACCATTCCTCGCTTGTAGGGAAAGGGGGTGGGTCTTACATCAGCCAGCCAGCCTGCTGCTGCAGCAGAGGGAGCTATTGCACACGTGCAGACCCCTGTGGCTGCACATGCCCAATTGCAACAGCAGAGGCCTGACAGGTCTGAGAGAGGGAAAGACCTCTCAGACCTCTGTTGCTGCAGCCAGCCTCAACGAACTCTACCCCCCACCCCCCCACTCCCCCAGCTATCGCGGGGAGCCCATGGCCGATCGTGAGCCCCACACTGCCCCGAAATATTGCCCCCCACCCCGCTGCCGAGACTGATCGTGCCTGCTCTCTCCCCCCATCAATTGCTTGCAGAGTGGCAGCGGGGCCCCAGTCAGGTCATCCCTTATGGCCCCGTCCCCTCCAGGCCCCGGTGGGCGGGGCGAGCCGGTAAAATCACGGCCATTATCTCACTCGGGCCTATTCGTTCCCTGTGACCCACTCTTTTATAATACACCAAATCCCCACGTTAAACTCTATCTCAAATGGCCTTGTATGTTCATTCAGAGACCAGAGAAAGGCTGGAAACTAATGGTAGGAGTACTTTTTCTCACAGCACAGGCAATCTGATACTTCACCTATTGACAAATTGATAGGGACTACACCCTCCAACCATCTGGAGTGAATTCTTTGCAAGAATTCTGTTTCCATGTGCAATAATGGATTACATTCAGGCTTGCTTTAACAAATGGCAGGTAACACTTGTGTCACACAATTGCCAGGCGATGACCGTCTCGAAGGCCTGGATTTCCCCTTTCCCAATGTCAGGTTCATTCTGGCATGAAGTCAATGTCATCACAGCCATCCAGCAGCAGTGACATCAGGCAATGATCATCTCCAACAAGAGAGGATCTAACCATCGTCCCTTGGGATTATCATCACTGAATCCCCCACTATCAACTTCCTGGTGTAACCATTGACCAGAAACGGAACTGGACGAGCCATATAAATACGGTGGCTACAAGAGCAAGTCAAAGGCTAGGAATCCTGCAGTGAGTAACTCACCACCTGATCTCCCAAAGCCTGTCAACCATCTATAAAGCACAAGTCAGGAGTAGAAAGAACAAAGTTCAAAGAACAAAGAACATTACAGCACAGGCCCTCCAAGCCTGCACCGACCATGCTGCCCGACTGAACTAAAACCCCCTATCCTTCCGGGGACCATATCCCTCTATTCCCATCCTATTCATGTATTTGTCCAGACGCCCCTTAAAACTCACTATCATATCTGCTTCCATTACCTCCCCCGGCAGCGAGTTCCAGGCACCCACCACCCTCTGTGTAAAACAACTTGTCTTGTACATCTCCTTTAAACCTTGCCCCTCGCACATTAAACCTATGCCCCCAGTAATTGACTCTTCCACCCTGGGAAAAAGCTTCTGACTATCCACTCTGTCCATACCCCTCATAATCTTGTAGACTTTGATCAGGTCGCCCCTCAACCTCCATCGTTCCAGTGAGAACAAACCAAGTTTCTCTGACCTCTCCTCATAGCTAATGCCCTCCATATCAGGCAACATCCTGGTAAATCTTTTCTATATCCTCTCCAAAGCCTCCACATCCTTCTGGTAGTGTGGCGACCAGAATTGAACACTATATTCCAAGTGCAGCCCTACTAAGGTTCTATAAAGCTGCAACATGACTTGTCAATTTTTAAACTCAATGCCCCAGCCGATGAAGGCAAGCTTGCCGTATGCCTTCTTGACTACCTTCTCCACCTGCGTTGCCATTTCAGTGATCTGTGTACCTGTACACCTAGATCCCCCTACCTATCAATACTCTTAAGGGTTCTGCCATTTACTGTATATTTCCTATCTTTATTAGACCTTCCAAAATGCATTACCTCACATTTATCCGGATTAAACTCCATCTGCCATCTCTCCGCCCAAGTGTCCAACTGATCTATATCCTGCTGTATCCTCTGATGGTCCTCATCGCTATCCGCAAATCCACCAACCTTTGTGTCATTCGCAAACTTACTAATTAAACCAGTTACATTTTCTTCCGAATCATTTATATGTATATTACGAACAGCAAAGCTCCCAGAACTGATCCCTGAGGAACACCACTTGTCACAGCCCTCCATTCAGAAACACACCCTTCCATTAGTGATGGAACACTCTCCACCTGCCTGAATGAGTGCAGCTCCAACAATAGTTGAAGCTTGACACCATCCAGGAAAAAGCAGCCCGCTTGATTGCTACCCCTTCCACAAAGATTCCATCCCTCCACCACCAACAAACAGTTGCAGCCGTGTCTACCATCTACAAGATGCACTGCAGGAGCTCACCAAGGTTTCTTAGGCAGCACCTTCCAAACATACTACCATCTAGAAGGTAAAAGTAATTTCACTATAGTCCCAGATGACCATGGGCTGCTCTCCCCTTTTGAGGGGGAGAGCTAACTGGTGGTGGCTTTAACCTGAGGATCACCACACCTCAGGCGAGGGGCAATGTTGAGAGGACGGGGCCTTCATGAATAACCTTAGCCAGTAAAGGAATTGAACCTGTGTTGTTGGTGTTGCTCTGCTTCACAAACCAGCTGTCCAGCCAACTGAGCTAACTGACTTCCCATCCAGAAGGACAAGAGCAGTAGATACCTGGGAACACCACCACCTGGAGGTTCCCCTCCAAATCACTCACCACCCTAACTTGGAAATATATCACCGTTCCTTCACCGTCACTGGGTCAAAATCCTGGAACTCCCTCCCTAACAGCACTGTGGGTGTACCTACACCACAGTGATTGCAGCAGTTCAAGAAGGCAGCTCACCACCACAACTAGGACAATGAGGGATGGACAATAAATGCTGGCCTAGCCAGCAAAGCCCACATCCCCAAGAATGAATTTATTTTCACTTTATTTGTCCTTGTCCACATCCACTCTGTGCTCTCTCAGCAGAACTCAGTGTGTAGCAGAGGGAAGAACCTAAGCTGCCTAATCCACAGAGACTGAGACTAATTTTAGTTTCTGAAGCAATGCCTTTCCTGAGATTAGTTAACTCTGCATTGACCAAAGATCAAAGTCACTAACTTTATCAGTGGAGTCATCAGAGGAGCCCACAGGAGATTTAAAATACTTGCAGTAAGCATGAAAATCCAAAATAATCTGTGCTGCTAGAAAGGTACATTCCCAAGTCTTAAAGAATGCTCTGCATTTATTGTCCTTTTTTCAGATACCAAAGTAACACTGCGGCCGAAATTCTCAACACTATCACCAATATCCAGCCAAAAGAAAGTTCTGGAGGAGGAGGAGAGACTCGAGAAGCCAGTGTCTTTAAACTGGCTGGCAGTATGCTGAAAAAACTGCCCCCAGATTATTTGGCACATGAGGTACTGTACTGTTATGGGTGAAATGATATCACAAGGCGCACTGAGCTCCAACTGTATTTGGCCTCTCAAAGGCAAGTGTTTTGTCTTCAGTGTTGCTGAAGTGAGTAAGCCATGTTGGAAGGCTAGAAAATAGACATAAAATTGTTGCAATGAATGTCCTAGCAATCTGTCTTGCAGCAGACTGAAGTTGATTGCTGTTAAGCTCCAACCTGTCATCCTATGAAGATTTTTGACCGTCTCAAGAAGGTTTACAAACTCAAGAATTTTTCCCGTAAACATGCACCTGTATGACCACTGGTTCCAACAATTTCCAACAAATAAAGCACAGCACTCCTTTCTAAACCTTGGCTACTTCCAGTTCAGCATTGCTGAGCATATACCCACAGTGCAGGAACTGGTAAACTCCAGCTTCACAGCAATTGCATGGCATTACTGAACAAGATTCAAGAAGAATGCTTCAATGTCATTGCTTAAGAACCCAACCCCATATTCCATAAACAAAAGCTTTCAGTTTTAAATCATTCTCAGCAATGTAGCTTCCGTTTAATTTAGTTGAGATTATCCAAACTGCAATTAAAAGTGAAGTTACATGTGCCATTCTTCCCAAAACATCCATTAGCGTAGTCCTTAATTTTGATGGAAGTTGTAACTCCTCACTCTATGGAAGGGGTGAAATACTCACTTTATTACTACTGTTTAATTTTAACATGCCTGATTTACACAATAATTGAGGTGTGCACCCATATTCATGCAAACAGTAGGCGGCACGGTAGCACAGTGGTTAGCACTGCTGCTTCACAGCTCCAGGGACCTGGGTTCGATTCCTGGCTTGGGTCACTGTCTGTGTGGAGTTTGCACATTCTCCTCGTGTCTGCGTGGGTTTCCTCCGGGTGCTCCGGTTTCCTCCCACACTCCAAAGATGTGCGGGTTAGGTTGATTGGCCATGCTAAAATTGCCCCTTAGTGTCCTGGGATGCGTAGATTAGAGGGATTAGTGGGTAAAATATGTAGGGATGTGGGGGTAGGGCCTGGGTGGGATTGTGGTCGGTGCAGACTCGATGGGCCGAATGGCCTCTTTCTGTACGGTAGGGTTTCTATGATTTCAAACCAGATTTCTATATTCGGTCAATTGGCCCCAAATCATTTGAAGCAGGAAGTCAGTGGACAACAATAACTTAGTCTGAAGACCAAACAGAGAAGGAAGTTTAAAAGCTTCTGCACACTGAACGTGCAGGTACACCTGTCTTCTCCGCCTCCCTTCTTGTACCACTGATCACATTCCCCCTGTTCCATAATTCTTTAAATGCTTGTTTAAAGTTTATTTATTAATGCCCCAAGTAGGCTTATATTAACACTGCAATGAAGTTACTGTGAAAATCCCCTCGTCGCCACACTCCGGTGCCTGTTCAGGTACACTGAGCGAGAAATTAGCATGGCCAATACACCTAACCAGCACGTCTTTTGGACCGTGGGAGGAAACCAGAGCACTTGGAGGAAACTAACGCAGACACAGGGAGAAGGTGCAGACTCCACACAGACAGTGACCCAAGCCGGGAATCGAACCCGGGTGCCTGGTGCTGTGAGGCAGCAGTGCTAACCACTGTGCCACTAGGCTGGTAGATGCTCTCGGTGCTGTTTGACTTTCTGCCACTTGCATCCGTTGTGTTAATGAAACCTGGCTGTGAAATAAGTTGGACTTCCCCTGCTGTTCCTGGATGAGCTGGCAGCTCGTAACACCAGCACTTTCCCATGCACAAGTGAACTTATTTATCTGTTATCACCATGTATTGGGTGAAATTTTAAGTTGAACAATGATGTTCAAACATATTTATTCCAGTCTGAGTTACAAAGAGCTGACCTGGGATTATCCCCAGAGTTCATTGATCCACTGAGCTATCAAGGACACCACACCCACCAAACGTTGTTTTAAACACATTGGGCCCAAAATTCCTGGATCTGGGGGTGCACTATGCTAGTTTGAACAGGGTAGAAAGGTCAGAATTTGGGATTAGACCCAGCTCTACCAGGTTTCTGTTTTTTTTAATGTAGATAGAAGTGCACTAGAAGTGGGAATTGGAGAAGTGGGAAGTGCACTAGAAGTGGGAATTGGGGAAGTGGGAAGTGCACTAGAAGTGGGAATTGGGGCTTCTCGACTCCACCCTCTTTCCCTTGCACCCACCACCCTCACTATACTGACACCAGAAGAGGCTGAATTGGTGGGGTGACATTATCTGTCAAAATATCCTGCCCAAAAATATTCATGATGAAGCTGTAATTGCAAACTAAGAGAATATCATTGCAGAAATGGGGAAATACCAATATTTTAATGGCACTCAATAACATGGAGTGATTTGAAAGCAGAAATTGAAAACTCCTGAATAAAAACTGTAGAAGGGTCAGATGGAATTGAAGCATTAACTCTTTTTATCTTCACAGATGCTGCCAGACCTGTTGAGTTTATCCAGCATTTTCTATTTTTATTTCAGAATTCCAGCATCCACAATATTTTGCTTTTATAATTGTAAAATCCCTCCTTTGTTCCGGTTTTGCCTATTCTTTGGTTATTATAGCCCACACCTCTGAGTTAATATCAAGATACCATCAATAAATGACAGGTTCCTTTAGATCATAATTCACAGAATATTAAAAATGTCACAGCCAGCCATTCTTTTCATACAAATAAACCCAAGTTCAGGATTCAGGATGGAGTCAGGTCCTGGGAAGGCTGCCAGGCAAAAGACTCTGCAGTTTCTGTTTCTGATGGACAACAGGACAACAATAAAAGTATTTTCGCCTGTATAATCATTTTAAAGTCAAGTATCACAATTTAAATCATTTTTAAAAATTCATTTATGGTATGTGGGCATTGCTGGCTGGGCCAGCATTTATTGCCCATCCCTAACTGCCCTCCATTTTAAACGGCATTTCAGAGTCAACCACATTGTTGTGGATCTGGAGTCACATGTAGACCAGACCAGCTAAGGAAGGCAGATTTCCTTTCCTAATTAGTGAACCAGATGGATTTTTACCACAATTGGCAATGGCTTCATGGTCATCATTGGTGCCACGTGATAGTGAGGAGAGGAATAGGGAGAGAGAGCAGTTGAACACGTGGTTACATGGTGCAGGAGGGAGGGATTCAGATACCTGGACAATTGGGGCTCATTCTGGGGTAGGTGGGACCTCTACAAACGGGATGGTCTACACCTGAACCAGAGGGGTACCAATATCCTGGGAGGGAAATTTGCTAATGCTCTTCGGGAGGGTTTAAACTAATTCAGCAGGGGGATGGGAACCTGAATTGTAGATCCAGTGTACAGGAGGTTGAGGGTAGTGAGGTCATGGATAAGGTTTCAGTGTCGCAGGAGTGTACTGGCAGTCAGGAAGGCGGTTTGAAGTGTGTATACTTCAACGCCAGGAGCATCCGGAATAAGGTGGGTGAACTTGCAGCATGAGTTGGTACCTGGGACTTCGATGTTGTGGCCATCTCGGAGACATGGATAGAGCAGGGACAGGAATGGTTGTTGCAGGTTCCGGGGTTTAGATGTTTCAGTAAGAGCAGGGAAGTTGGTAAAAGAGGTGGAGGTGTGGCATTGTTAGTCAAGGACAGTATTACGGTGGCAGAAAGGACGTTTGATGAGGACTAGTCTACTGAGGTAGTATGGGCTGAGGTTAGAAACAGGAAAGGAGAGGTCACCCTGTTGGGAGTTTTCTATAGGCCTCCGAAAAGTTCCAGAGATGTAGAGGAAAGGATTGCAAAGATGATTCTGGATAGGAGGGAAAGTAACAGGGTAGTTGTTATGGGGGACTTTAACTTTGCAAATATTGACTGGAAAAGCTATAGTTCGAGTACTTTAGATGGGTCAGTTTTTGTCCAATGTGTGCAGGAGGGTTTCCTGACACAGTATGTAGATAGACCAACAAGAGGCGAGGCCACATTGGATTTGGTACTGGGTAATGAACCAGACCAGGTGTTAGATTTGGGGGTAGGGGAGCACTTTGGTGATAGTGACCACAATTCGGCTACGTTTACTTTAGCGATGGAAAGGAATAGGTATATACCGAAGAGCAAGAGTTGGAGCTGGGGGAAAGGAAATTATGAACCTATCTTTGGAATACTCTGCCCAATGAAGCAGTAGAGGCTACCTCGTTAAATGTGTTTAAGTCACAGATAGATAGATTTTTAACCATTAAGGGAATTAAGGGTTATGGGGAGCGGGCAGGTAAGTGGAACTAAACCACTATCAGATCAGCCATGATCTTATTGAATGGCGGGGCAGGCTCGAGGGGCTAGATGGCCTACTCCTGCTTCTATTTCTTATGTTCTTATACAAAGAGAGTTCAGTAATCTAGATGGGCTTGAAATGGAATAAAAATCTTCTGGATCTACTGGACCCTAAATCAGTCAGCTTCACTTTCAAATTGCTCTTCATCGATTCGCTGCTGTAAAGGGAACATTTCTGAAAATGAGATTTTTGGGATCACTATTTGGAACAATAGTGGTGACTACAAACATATTTTGCTTGTTGAAAAAGCCTTTTTGTTTTGACAGGTGAAAGCTTGTCTCGTAAAAATGGGAATTTTGAATTCGATGAATATTTTCCTGCGGCAAGAAATAGACCGAATGCAGAAGGTCATCACGATGCTTCGGAACTGCCTAACTGACTTACAGCTGGCCATAGAGGGAACCATTATCATGAGCGAGGTCAGCAGCTCCAGCTCACATTTTCAGTTTTCTTTTATTATTTGTTGATGGGCTATGGCATCACTGCAAGGCCCGCGTTTACTGTTTAGACCTAATTGCCCTTCAGGAGGTGATAGTGAACTGCACTCTTCAACTGCTGCAGTCCATGTAGTGCTAATACACCTAGAATCATAGAATATCTTCAGTGTAGGAGGCCATTTAGCCCATCTCTCCAACAGAGCATCTTACCCAAACTCTACTCCTGTAACAATGCATTTAGAACATAGAACAGTACAGCACAGAACAGGCCCTTCGGCCCACGATGTTGTGCCGAGCTTTATCTGAAACCAAGATCAAGCTATCCCACTCCCTATCATCCTGGTGTGCTCCATGTGCCTATCCAATAACCGCTTAAATGTTCCTAAAGTGTCTGACTCCACTATCACTGCAGGCAGTCCATTCCACACCCCAACCACTCTCTGCGTAAAGAACCTACCTCTGATATCCTTCCTGTATCTCCCACCACGAACCCTATAGTTATGCCCCCTTGTAATAGCTCCATCCATCCGAGGAAATAGTCTTTGAACGTTCACTCTATCTATCCCCTTCATCATTTTATAAACCTCTATTAAGTCTCCCCTCAGCCTCCTCCGCTCCAGAGAGAACAGCCCTAGCTCCCCCAACCTTTCCTCATAAGACCTACCCTCGAAACCAGGCAGCATCCTGGTAAATCTCCTCTGCACTCTTTCCAGCGCTTCCACATTCTTCTTATAGTGAGGTGACCAGAACTGCACACAATATTCCAAATGTGGTCTCACCAAGGTCCTGTACAGTTGCAGCATAACCCCACGGCTCTTAAACTCCAACCCCCTGTTAATAAAAGCTAACACACTATAGGCGTTCTTCACAGCTCTATCCACTTGAGTGGCAACCTTTAGAGATCTGTGGATATGGACCCCAAGATCTCTCTGTTCCTCCACAGTCTTCAGAACCCTACCTTTGACCCTGTAATCCACATTTAAATTAGTCTTACCAAAATGAATCACCTCACATTTATCAGGGTTAAACTCCATTTGCCATTTTTCAGCCCAGCTTTGCATCCTATCCATGTCTCTTTGCAGCCTACAACAGCCCTCCACCTCATCCACTACTCCACCAATCTTGGTGTCATCAGCAAATTTACTGATCCACCCTTCAGCCCCCTCCTCTAAGTCATTAATAAAAATCACAAAGAGCAGAGGACCAAGCACCGATCCCTGCGGCACTCCGCTAGCAACCTGCCTCCAATCCGAAAATTTTCCATCCGCCACCACCCTCTGTCTTCGATCAGACAGCCAGTTACCTATCCAATCGGCCAACTTTCCCTCTATCCCACACCTCCTCACTTTCATCATAAGCCGACCATGGGGGACCTTATCAAACGCCTTACTAAAATCCATGTATATGACATCAACTGCCCTACCTTCATCAACACACTTAGTTACCTCCTCAAAAAATTCTATCAAATTTGTGAGGCACGACTTGCCCTTCACGAATCCGTGCTGACTATCCCGGATTAATCCGCATCTTTCTAAATGGTCGTAAATCCCATCCCTAAGGACCTTTTCCATCAATTTACCAACCACCGAAGTAAGACTAACCGGTCTATAATTACCAGGGTCATTTCTATTCCCTTTCTTAAACAGAGGAACAACATTTGCCACTCTCCAGTCCTCTGGCACCATCCCCGTGGACAGTGAGGACCCAAAGATCAAAGCCAAAGGCTCTGCAATCTCATCCCTTGCCTCCCAAAGAATCCTAGGATACATTTCATCAGGCCCAGGAGACTTATCGACCTTCAGTTTATTCAAAACTGCCAGGACATCCTCCCTCCGAACATCTATTTCCTCCAGCCTATTAGCCTGTAACACCTTCTCTTCCTCAAAAACATGGCCCCTCTCCTTGGTGAACACTGAAGAAAAGTATTCATTCATCACCTCGCCTATCTCTACTGACTCCATACACAAGTTCCCACTACTGTCCTTGACCGGCCCTAACCTCACCCTGGCCATTCTTTTATTCCTCACATAAGAGTAAAAAGCCTTGGGGTTTTCCTTGATCCGACCCGCCAAGGACTTCTCGTGTCCCCTCCTAGCTCTCCTAAGCCCCTTTTTCAGCTCATTCCTTGAAAACTTGTAACCCTCAATCGAGCCATCTGAACCTTGTTTCCTCATCCCTACATAAGCTTCCCTCTTCCTTTTCACAAGACATTCCACCTCTTTCGTGAACCATGGTATTTACCCCACTAATCCCCCTAACCTACACATCTTTGGATACTAAGGACCAATCCATCTAGCCTGCACTTTGTTGGACTGTGGGGGGAAACCAGAGCACCTGGAGGAAACCCACTCAGACACAGGGAGAACATGCAAACTCCATGCAGACAGTCACCCAAGGCTGAAATTGAACCTTGGCACTCTCTCTCTCTTTCTCTGGTGCTGTGAGGCAGCAGTGTTAACAACTGTGCCACCATGCCATCCTACGGAGGGAGTTCCAGGTTTTTGACTCAATGATAGTAAAGGAACAGTGAAGAAGTTCCAAGTCAGAATGGTGAGTGACTTGGAGGGGAACTTGTAGGTGATGGCGTTCCCAGCATCTGCTACCCTTCTTCTCAGTGATAGAAGACACAGGTTTACAAGATGCTGTTGAAGGAGCCTTGATGAGTGCATCTTGCATTTGGTACACACTCCTGCCACTGAAGAAAGGGCTGTGCAGTGCAGAAAAAACTGCTGGAAGGAGATGGAGAAGAAGAGTTCTCAGCAGGAGGTTTCATCCAAAGATGGTCCTTAGAAGGCAATTCTCTTACCTTAACTTCAGCGACTTTATTAAAGAATTCATAGCAGAAATCTTCCAACTGCTGCAGACACAATTCCAATTTCAAAGCCAGTAAAAAGCCATTGCCAGTGGTTGTCGTGGGGTCCCTGTCTCTTTATGTTATGCATTTGGCTTCTTCCAGGTTTCAGCTGGGAATAAACGCAATGCCCACAAAACACAGACATTGCCCGTGGCTGGGATTCTCCAGTCCCGCTGCAATAAATGGAGTTTAGGTTGAGCACCAAATTCTCCATTCTCACTGCAGCGGGGTGGGGTGAATGAGATCAGAGAATTCCGGCCAATATCTTGTAGTTTGCAGTATGTTGTTGCTCAGTTTAGACAAGGAAAAATTTCATAGAATCATAGAAAGTTTACAGCACAGAAAGAAGCCACTTGGCCCATCGTGCCTGGGCTAGCTGAAAAATGAGCCACCCAGCCTAATCCCACTATCCAGCATTTGGTCCATAGCCCTGCAGGTTACAGCACTTGAGGGTGCAATTCCAACACCTTTGAAATAGTTGAGTGATTTTGCCTTTACATTTTCAGGCAGTGGTGAAATCCAAACTCCCACAATCCTCCATGCCCTGGCGAATAAAGGCAAGCATTCTGTATGTCGTCTTCACCACACTATCTGCCTGCGCTGCCACCTTCAGGGATCTATGGACTTATATGCCAAGGTCCCTTTGTTCCTCAATACTGTCATTGTTCTACCCAATTTAGCAGCTGATTGATACCAGTCTGTAGCCTAAGACTATCCTCCTCATCATTAACAACACCACCAACTTTTGTGTCATCTATAAATTTACTAATTATATCTTCTACATTCACATTCAAGTTGTTAATGTATATAACAAACAGCAAGGGCCCCAACACCAATCCTTGTGGTATAGCACTGGTCACAGGATTCCAATCACCAAACCAGCCCTCCACAATTTGCCTCCTATTAACAAGCCAATTTTGGATCCAATTTGCCGATTTGCCTTGGATCCCATGGTCTCTAACCTTTTGGACCAGCCTTCCAGGTGGGACCTTGTCAAAGGCCTTACTGAAGTCCATGTAAACCAAAGAACAAAGAACAGTACAGCACAGGAAACAGGCCCTTCGGCCCTCCAAGCCTGTGCTGCTCATTGGTCCAACTAGACCATTCGTTTGTATCCCTCCATTCCCAGACTGCTCATGTGACTATCCAGGTAAGTCTTAAACGATGCCAGCATGTCTGCCTCCACCACCCTACTTGGCAGCGCATTCCAGGCCCCCATCACTCTCTGTGTAAAAGACGTCCCTCTGATATCTGAGTTATACCTCGCCCCTCTCACCTTGAGCCCATGACCCCTCGTGATCGTCACCTCCAACCTGGGAAAAAGCTTCCCACTGTTCACCCTATCAATACCCTTCATAATTTTGTACACCTCTATTAGGTCTCCCCTCATTCTCCGTCTTTCCAGGGAGAACAAGCCCAGTTTACCCAATCTCTCCTCATAGCTAAGACCCTCCATACCAGGCAACATCCTGGTAAACCTTCTCTGCACTCTCTCTAAAGCCTCCACGTCCTTCTGGTAGTGCGGCAACCAGAACTAGACGCAGTACTCCAAATGTGGCCTAACCAGCATTCTATACAGCTGCAACATCAGACTCCAGCTTTTATACTCTATACCCCATCCTATAAAGGCAAGCATACCATATGCCTTCTTCACCACCTTCAAGGATTTGTGGACTTGCACACCTAGGTCCCTCTGTGTTTCTATACTCTTGATGGCTCTGCCATTTATTGTGTAACTCCCCCCTACATTAGTTCTTCCAAAATGCATCACTTCGCATTTATCTGGAATAAATTCCATCTGCCATTTCTCCGCCCAATTTTCCAGCCTATCTATATCCTGCTGTATTGTCCGACAATGTTCATCGCTATCCGCAAGTCCAGCCATCTTCGTGTCATCCGCAAACTTGCTGATAACACCAGTTACACCTTCTTCCAAATCATTTATATATATCACAAATAGCAGAGGTCCCAGTACAGAGCCCTGCGGAACACCACTGGTCACAGACCTCCAGCCGGAAAAAGACCCTTCGACTGCTACCCTCTGTCTCCTGTGGCCAAGCCAGTTTTCTACCCATCTAGCCACCTCTCCTTGTATCCCATGAGCCTTAACCTTCTTAACCAACCTGCCATGAGGGACTTTGTCAAATGCCTTACTGAAATCCACATAGACGACATCCACGGCCCTTCCTTCGTCAACGGTTTTTGTCACTTCCTCAAAAAACTCCACCAAATTTGTAAGGCACGACCTCCCTCTTACAAAACCATGCTGTCTGTCACTAATGAGATTGTTCCGTTCTAAATGCGCATACATCCTGTCTCTAAGAATCCTCTCCAACAACTTCCCTACCACGGATGTCAAGCTCACTGGCCTATAATTACCCGGGTTATCCCTGCTACCCTTCTTAAATAACGGTGCCACATTCGCTGTCCTCCAATTCTCAGGGACCTCACCTGTGTCCAACGAAGAGACAAAGATTTCCGTCAGAGGCCCAGCACTTACATCTCTTGTCTCCCTGAGCAGTCTAGAATAGATGCCATCAGGCCCTGGGGATTTGTCAGTTTTAATGTTACCTAAAAAACCTAACACTTCCTCCCTTGTAATGGAGATTCTCTCTAACGGGTCGACACCTCCCTCTGAGACACTCCCAGTCAACAAGTCCCTCTCCTTTGTGAATACTGATGCAAAGTATTCATTTAGGATCTCCCCTATTCCCTTGGGTTCTAAGCATAATTCCCCTCCTTCGTCCCTGAGAGGTCCGACTTTTTCCCTGACAACTCTTTTGTTCCGAACATATGAATAAAATGCCTTAGGATTCTCCTTAATCCTGTCTGCCAAGAACATTTCATGATCTCTTTTTGCCCTTCTAACTCCCCGTTTGAGTTCCTTCCTACTCTCTCTGTATTCCTCCAGAGCTCCATCTGTTTTCAGTTGCCTGGACCTAATATAAGCCTCTTTTCTTTTTGATCAGATCCTCAATTTCCCTGGTTATCCTTGGCTCTCGAATCCTACCTTTCCTATCCTTCCTTTTTACAGGCACATGCCTGTCCTGCAGCCTTATCAACTGTTCCTTAAAAGACTCCCACATGCCAGACGTGGACTTACCCCCGAACAGCCTCTCCCAATCAACGGCCACCAATTTCTGCCTAATCCGGCTCTAGTTAGCCTTCCCCCAATTTAGCACCTTACCCTTAGGACAACACTCGTCCTTGTCCATTACTATCCTAAAGTTAACAGAGTTGTGGTCACTATTTGCCACATGTTCCCCTGCCGAAACTTTGACGACCTGACCGGGCTCATTTCCCAGAACTAGATCCAGTATAGCCCCCTCTCTAGTTGGGCTATCTACATACTGTTCCAAAAAACCTTCCAGTGCGCATTTTACAAATTCCTCCCCGTCCAGACCCCCAGCCCTAAGCACTTTCCAGTCTATACCAGGGAAATTGAAGTCTCCCACTACAACAACCCTATTTTTTCTGCACATATCCAGAATCTCCTGACATATCCGTTCCTCCACTTCCCGTGGGCTGTTGGGTGGCCTGTAGTATACCCCCAGCATAGTGATTGCACCTTTCCTGTTTCTGAGCTCCACCCACAGCAACTCATTACATGACCCCTCTAAATTGTCCTCCCTCTGCACTGCTGTAATATGCTCCCTAACTAATACCGCTACTCCGTCACCACATCAACTACCTTCATCAATGTATTTAGTTACCTTTTCAAAAAACTCAATTAAATTAGTTAGACAGGATCTCCCACCAACAAATCCATGCTGACTATCCCTGATCAATCCCTGCCTTTCCAAATGTTGATTAATCCTGTCCCTCAGAATTTTTCCAATAATTTCCCTACCACTGCCGTTAGACCAACTAGCCTCATTTCATCTTGCCAACCAGAAAAAGACCCATTTACACCAACTCATTTTCTTGTTAGCTCGCCAATCTTCTATCCATGCCAATATGTTATTCCTACACCACGAGCTTTTTTTTAAAAGTTTATTTATTAGTCACAAATAAGGCTTACATTAACACTGCAATGAAGTTACTGTGAAATTCCCCTAGTTGCCACAGTTCGACGTCTGTTTGGGTCAATGCACCTAACCAGCATGTCTTTCAGAATGTGGGAGGAAACCAGAGCACCCGGAGGAAACCCACGCAGACACGGGGAGAACGTGCAAACTCCACACAGACAGTGACCCAAGCCGGGAATCGAACCCGGGTCTCTGACGCTGTGAAGCAGCAGTGCTAATCACTGTGTTACTGGCTTTTACTTTGCTCAATGACTTTTGATTATCATCCCTCCTTCATCGCCACTGAGTAACAATCCTGGAAATCCCTCCCTAATAGCACTGTGGGTATACCCACATGGCAGGAATTTCAGCGGTTCAACAAAGTGGCTCATTGCTTTCTAAAGGGCAAATAGGGGTGGGTAATAAATGTCAGCCTAGCCAGTGATGTTTCATTCTGTAAACAAATAAAGAAAAAAATCACCTTCCATCATTTGTCTGCTTCTGGGTGAGTACAGGGTTCTGTATGAAGTGCAATGCTCTCTTTCTTTTCTGTTACAGAATTTAACAGATGCCTTGGATAACATGTACAATGCTCGTGTCCCTGTGGTGTGGAAGAGGATTTCCTGGGATTCTTCTACATTGGGATTTTGGTTCACAGAGTTTCTGGAGAGAAACGCACAATTTTCCACCTGGATATTTGAGGGCAGGCCCAATGTATTTTGGATGACAGGATTTTTTAACCCCCAGGGTAGGAGCTGTAATCTAAAGAGCAGTGCATGATGGGACTGAACATCAGCATTAATAGCAAATGATGCAAAGCATCACAAAATGATTGCAAATTAGATTTGAAGAATAATTTATTTTGCCATCATCTTTCAAAATGTACAACTTGTATTTATGTCTGTAAGATATTGACCAGTAATGTCCAAGCACCCGGGCAGTACAACTGGGAGATACCCCAAAGATCTGCTCGGGCATCCCCCCAGCCAGCGGGGGTTCCCAGGGTAATTACCCAGGAAGATCAAAGCTCTGTTGGTCAATTCCCCTACACTGGGAACTATCCGATAATTGAAAGGTTTTAACTTTCTTAAAGACATTGTTATCCACAAAAGGTTATGCTAATTAAAACCACTTCCAGCTTCTGGGTAACTTTAGCACTGACCCATTCCAACAACCCCTCCCCCCACCGCCCCCATGGGAATGCCAACTGCCCTCCACATCCTCCCACAATAGCCCTCACACCATCCACAGGACATCCAACTACCTCTCCTCCATTCCCATTGAACTCCAAGACCCCCAAGGGATCCCACCAGACCCAACACACCACCTGACCACCCACAGAACTCCCCTGGTCCTCCCCATCCACCTCGACTTTATTCCCCACACCCAACTGCCCCACCCCATGTCCCCATGACCTCCCAGCACCCCTCCCAACCTCCTCAGCCCTCCCACCACCCTGGGCCACTCGGAAACACCAAATCCTACCCACTTACCAAACAAACCTATCTTCTCCCTGGCTTGAAAGTGGCTGGACCTTAAAACATACCTGTTTTACATCAGCTAGAGAAGCACAGAGTGATTCAATTGAGGATGTCAAGAGTTCAACAGAATTAGAGAAGTACAGTTATATGTGAGGTTTGTGGGGTGGGAGTTTATTACACAGATAAGGAGGGATGTGGGGCTAGGGGAGATTAGAGATAGTGAGGCATAATGGCACAGTGGTTAGCACTGCTGCCTCACAGCTCCAGAGATCCGGATTCGATTCCCGGCTTGGGTCACCGGCTCTGCGGAGTCTGCACATTCTCCTCGTGTCTGTGTGGGTTTCCTCCGGGTGCTCCAGTTTCCTTCCACAGTCTGAAAAACCTGCTGGTTGGGTGTTTTGACCATGCTAAATTCTCCCTCAGTGTACCCGAATAGGCGCCGGAGTGTGGCGACTAGGGGATTTTCATAGCAACTTCATTGCAGTGTTAATATAAATCTAGTTGAAATATTAATAATAAATAAATATGGGGCTAAAGGAGATTACAGAGATAGGGAGGGATGTGGGGCTGAAGGAGATTGCAGAGATAGGGAGGGATGTGGGCCTGGAGGAGATTACAGCAAGAGAGAAGGATGTGGAGCTGGAGGAGATTATTGATAGAGGGAGGGCTGAAGTCAAAATGGTATTTGAAAACAAGGCGAGAGGAAAGTTCTGCAGTACTTTTTCCATTACTTCATCAAAGACCTCAGTCAGACATGATTTTCCTTAACAATCCGTGACGGCATTCATTTATTTATTGGAGTTTCCACGTGCCAATGGATTTTGTTCCAGATTCATGTGAGCTTGACTTGATCTGTAATTTCTAGTAGTTCAGGGCAGATAGTAGCAGCAATTCCCAAACTCATTTCATTGTTTTAAAAACAGAAAATGCTGGGAACAGAAAGCAGGTCAGACAAACATCTATTGTGGCAAATCAATATTACCACTCCATCAAACTAAAATCAGTAAAGGTGAAAGGAACAGAGTGAGGAAGTGGGGAAGGAGACGGCAAGCAGGAAAGAGAGAAGCTGTCGAGTATTCTGTGGAAGATGTGACATGGTTGCATGATAAATGTGAGAGGCAGAAGATACATGAGAAAGAGAAATGGCAGTTACGAGATGCAGAGACTGTGTGAGTGGTTACCACAGAGATGCAGAGATTGGGGGAGTAGTAAAGGCAGAGACGCAGAGACTGGGGGAGTAGTAAAGGCAGAGACGCAGAGACTGGGGGAGTAGTAAAGGCAGAGACGCAGAGACTGGGGGAGGAGTTAACGCAGAGACGCAGAGACTGGGGGAGTAATAAAGGCAGAGACGCAGAGACGGGGAGAGTAGTAAAGGCAGAGACGCAGAGACTGGGGGAGTAGTAAAGGCAGAGACACAGAGACTCGGGGAGTAAAGGCAGAGACACAGAGGCTGGGGGAGTAGTAAAGGCAGAGACGCAGAGACTGGGGGAGTAATAAAGGCAGAGACTTGGGGAGTAGTAAAGGCAGAGACTTGGGGAGTAGTAAAGGCAGAGATGCAGAGACTCGGGGAGTAGTAAAGGCAGAGACGCAGAGACTGGGAGTAGAAAAGGCAGAGACACAGAGACTGGGGGAGTAGTAAAGGCAGAGACGCAGAGACTCGGGGAGTAGTAAAGGCAGAGACACGGAGACTAGGAGTAGAAAAGGCAGAGACACAGAGACTGGGGGAGTAGTTAAGGCAGAGACGCAGAGACTGGGGGAGTAATAAAGGCAGAGACTTGGGGAGTAGTAAAGGCAGAGACACAGAGACTGGGGGAGTAGTAAAGGCAGAGACGCAGAGACTGGGGGAGTAGTAAAGGCAGAGACGCAGAGACTCGGGGAGTAGTAAAGGCAGAGACACAGAGACTGGGGGAGTAGTAAAGGCAGAGACGCAGAGACTGGGGGAGTAGTAAAGGCAGAGACGCAGAGACTGGGGGAGTAGTTAAGGCAGAGACGCAGAGACTGGGGGAGTAATAAAGGCAGAGACTTGGGGAGTAGTAAAGGCAGAGACGCAGAGACTCGGGGAGTAGTAAAGGCAGAGACGCAGAGACTGGGAGTAGAAAAGGCAGAGACACAGAGACTGGGGGAGTAGTAAAGGCAGAGACGCAGAGACTCGGGGAGTAGTAAAGGCAGAGACACGGAGACTAGGAGTAGAAAAGGCAGAGACACAGAGGCTGGGGGAGTAGTAAAGGCAGAGACACGGAGACTGGGAGTAGAAAAGGCAGAGACGCAGAGACTGGGGGAGTAGTTAAGATGTGGAGATGCCGGCGTTGGACTGGGGTAAGCACAGTAAGAAGTCTCACAACACCAGGTTAAAGTCCAACAGGTTTATTTGGTAGCAAATACCATAAGCTTTCGGAGCGCTGCCCCTTCGTCAGATGGAGTGGTTATCTGTTCTCAAACAGTGCACAGAGACACAGAAATCAAATTACAGAATACTGATTAGTTATTATTGCATTCTAATCAGTATTCGGTAATTTGATTTCTGTGTCTCTGTGCACTGTTTGAGAACAGATAACCACTCCATCTGACGAAGGGGCAGCGCTCCGAAAGCTTATGGTATTTGCTACCAAATAAACCTGTTGGACTTTAACCTGGTGTTGTGAGACTTCTTACTGGGAGTAGTTAAGGCAGAGACACAGAGGCTGGGGCAGTAGTAAAGGCAGAGACGCAGAGACTGGGGGAGTAGTAAAGGCAGAGACGCAGAGACTGGGGGAGTAAAGGCAGAGACGCAGAGACGGGGAGAGTAGTAAAGGCAGAGACGCAGAGACTGGGGGAGTAGTAAAGGCAGAGACGCAGAGACTGGGGGAGTAAAGGCAGAGACGCAGAGACTGGGGGAGTAGTAAAGGCAGAAACAGAGACTCGGGGAGTAAACGCAGAGACACAGAGGCTGGGGGAGGAGTAAAGGCAGAGACGCAGAGACGGGGAGTAATAAAGGCAGAGACTCGGGGAGTAGTAAAGGCAGAGACGCAGAGACTGGGAGTCGAAAAGGCAGAGACGCAGAGACTGGGGGAGTAGTAAAGGCAGAGACACAGAGGCTGGGGGAGTAGTAAAGGCAGAGACACAGAGGCTGGGGGAGTAGTAAAGGCAGAGACGCAGAGACTGGGGGAGTAGTAAAGGGAGAGACACGGAGACTGGGAGTAGAAAAGGCAGAGACGCAGAGACTGGGGGGAGTAAAGGCAGAGACGAAGAGACTGGGGGAGTAGTAAAGGCAGAGACACAGAGACTGGGGGAGTAGAAAAGGCAGAGACGCAGAGACGGGGAGTAATAAAGGCAGAGACTCGGGGAGTAGTAAAGGCAGAGACGCAGAGACTGGGAGTCGAAAAGGCAGAGACGCAGAGACTGGGGGAGTAGTAAAGGCAGAGACACAGAGGCTGGGGGAGTAGTAAAGGCAGAGACACAGAGGCTGGGGGAGTAGTAAAGGCAGAGACGCAGAGACTGGGGGAGTAGTAAAGGGAGAGACACGGAGACTGGGAGTAGAAAAGGCAGAGACGCAGAGACTGGGGGGAGTAAAGGCAGAGACGAAGAGACTGGGGGAGTAGTAAAGGCAGAGACACAGAGACTGGGGGAGTAGAAAAGGCAGAGGCGCAGAGACTGGAGGAGGAGTAAAGGCAGAGACACAGAGACTGGGGGAGGAGAAAAGGCAGAGACACAGAGACTGGGGGAGTAGTAAAGGCAGAGACGCAGAGACTGGGGGAGTAGTAAAGGCAGAGACACAGAGACTGGGGGAGTAGGAAAGGCAGAGACACAGAGACTGGGGGAGTAGTAAAGGCAGAGACGCAGAGACTGGGGGAGTAGTAAAGGCAGAGACACAGAGGCTGGGGGAGTAGTAAAGGCAGAGACGCAGAGACTGGGGGAGTAGTAAAGGCAGAGACACGGAGACTGGGAGTAGAAAAGGCAGAGACGCAGAGACTGGGGGGAGGAAAGGCAGAGACGAAGAGACTGGGGGAGTAGTAAAGGCAGAGACACAGAGACTGGGGGAGTAGTAAAGGCAGAGGCGCAGAGACTGGGGGAGTAGTAAAGGCAGAGACACAGAGACTGGGGGAGTAGAAAAGGCAGAGACACAGAGACTGGGGGAGTAGTAAAGGCAGAGACGCAGAGACTGGGGGAGTAGTAAAGGCAGAGACACAGAGACTGGGGGAGTAGTAAAGGCAGAGACGCAGAGACTGGGAGTAGAAAAGGCAGAGACGCAGAGACTGGGAGTAGAAAAGGCAGAGACACAGAGACTCGGGGAGTAGTAAAGGCAGAGACGCAGAGACTGGGGGAGTAGTAAAGGCAGAGACGCAGAGACTGGGGGAGTAGTAAAGGCAGAGACACAGAGACTGGGGGAGTAGTTAAGGCAGAGACGCAGAGACTGGGGGAGTAAAGGCAGAGACGCAGAGACTGGGGGAGTAGTAAAGGCAGAGACACAGAGACTCGGGGAGTAAAGGCAGAGATGCAGAGACGGGGGGAGTAATAAAGGCAGAGACTCGGGGAGTAGTAAAGGCCGAGACGCAGAGACTCGGGGAGTAGTAAAGGCAGAGACGCAGAGACTGGGAGTAGAAAAGGCAGAGACACAGAGACTGGGGGAGTAGTAAAGGCAGAGACACAGAGACTGGGGGAGTAGTAAAGGCAGAGACACAGAGACTGGGGGAGTAGTAAAGGCAGAGACACAGAGACTGGGGGAGTAGTAAAGGCAGAGACGCAGAGACTGGGGGAGTAGTAAAGGCAGAGACGCAGAGACTGGGGGAGTAGTAAAGGCAGAGACGCAGAGACTGGGGGAGTAAAGGCAGAGACGCAGAGACTGGGGGAGTAGTAAAGGCAGAGACACAGAGACTCGGGGAGTAAAGGCAGAGATGCAGAGACGGGGGGAGTAATAAAGGCAGAGACTCGGGGAGTAGTAAAGGCCGAGGCGCAGAGACTCGGGGAGTAGTAAAGGCAGAGACGCAGAGACTGGGAGTAGAAAAGGCAGAGACGCAGAGACTGGGGGAGTAGTAAAGGCAGAGACACAGACACTGGGGGAGTAGTAAAGGCAGAGACGCAGAGACTGGGGGAGTAGTAAAGGCAGACACGCAGAGACACGGGGAGTAGTAAAGGCAGAGACGCAGAGACTGGGGGAGTAGTAAAGGCAGAGACACAGAGACTGGGGGAGTAGTAAAGGCAGAGACACAGAGACTGGGGGAGTAGTAAAGGCAGAGACGCAGAGACTGTGGGAGTGAAGGCAGAGACGCAGAGACTGGGGCAGTAGTAAAGGCAGAGACGCAGAGACTGGGGGAGTAGTAAAGGCAGAGACGCAGAGACTGGGGGAGTAGTAAAGGCTGAGACGCAGAGACTGGGGGAGTAGTAAAGGCAGAGACGCAGAGACTGGGGGAGTAGTAAAGGCAGAGACATAGAGGCTGGGGGAGTAGTAAAGGCAGAGACGCAGAGACTGGGGGAGTAGTAAAGGCAGAGACACAGAGGCTGGGGCAGTAGTAAAGGCAGAGACACAGTGGCTGGGGGAGTAGTAAAGGCAGAGACGCAGAGACTGGGGGAGTAGTAAAGGCAGAGACACAGAGACTGGGGAGTAGTAAAGGCAGAGACGCAGAGACTGGGAGTAGAAAAGGGAGAGACACAGAGGCTGGGGAGTAGTAAAGGCAGAGACGCAGAGACTGGGAGTAGAAAAGGGAGAGACACAGAGGCTGGGGGAGTAGTAAAGGGAGAGACACAGAGGCTGGGGGAGTAGTAAAGGGAGAGACGCAGAGACTGGGGGAGGAGTAAAGGCAGAGACGCAGAGACTCGGGGAGTAGTAAAGGCAGAGACACAGAGACTGGGGGAGTAATAAAGGCAGAGACACAGAGACTGGGGGAGTAATAAAGGCAGAGACGCAGAGACTCGGGGAGTAGTAAAGGCAGAGACGCAGAGACTGGGGAAGTAGTAAAGGGAGAGACGCAGAGACTGGGGGAGTAGTAAAGGCAGAGACGCAGAGACTCGGGGAGTAGTAAAGGCAGAGACACAGAGACTGGGGGAGTAGTAAAGGCAGAGACGCAGAGACTCGGGGAGTAGTAAAGGCAGAGACACAGAGACTGGGGGAGTAATAAAGGCAGAGACACAGAGACTGGGGGAGTAGTAAAGGCAGAGACGCAGAGACTCGGGGAGTAGTAAAGGCAGAGACGCAGAGACTGGGAGTAGAAAAGGCAGAGACACAGAGACTGGGGGAGTAGTAAAGGCAGACACACAGAGGCTGGGGGAGTAGTAAAGGGAGAGACACAGAGGCTGGGGGAGTAGTAAAGGCAGAGACACAGAGACTGGGGGAGTAGTAAAGGCAGAGACACAGAGACTCGGGGAGTAGTAAAGGCAGAGACACAGAGACTGGGGGAGTAGTAAAGGCAGAGACACAGAGACTGGGGAGTAGTAAAGGCAGAGACGCAGAGACTGGGAGTAGAAAAGGGAGAGACACAGAGGCTGGGGAGTAGTAAAGGCAGAGACGCAGAGACTGGGAGTAGAAAAGGGAGAGACACAGAGGCTGGGGGAGTAGTAAAGGGAGAGACACAGAGGCTGGGGGAGTAGTAAAGGGAGAGACGCAGAGACTGGGGGAGTAGTAAAGGCAGAGACGCAGAGACTCGGGGAGTAGTAAAGGCAGAGACACAGAGACTGGGGGAGTAATAAAGGCAGAGACACAGAGACTGGGGGAGTAATAAAGGCAGAGACGCAGAGACTCGGGGAGTAGTAAAGGCAGAGACGCAGAGACTGGGGAAGTAGTAAAGGGAGAGACGCAGAGACTGGGGGAGTAGTAAAGGCAGAGACGCAGAGACTCGGGGAGTAGTAAAGGCAGAGACACAGAGACTGGGGGAGTAATAAAGGCAGAGACACAGAGACTGGGGGAGTAGTAAAGGCAGAGACGCAGAGACTCGGGGAGTAGTAAAGGCAGAGACACAGAGACTGGGGGAGTAATAAAGGCAGAGACACAGAGACTGGGGGAGTAGTAAAGGCAGAGACGCAGAGACTCGGGGAGTAGTAAAGGCAGAGACGCAGAGACTGGGAGTAGAAAAGGCAGAGACACAGAGGCTGGGGGAGTAGTAAAGGCAGACACACAGAGGCTGGGGGAGTAGTAAAGGGAGAGACACAGAGGCTGGGGGAGTAGTAAAGGCAGAGACACAGAGACTGGGGGAGTAGTAAAGGCAGAGACACAGAGACTCGGGGAGTAGTAAAGGCAGAGACGCAGAGACTGGGGGAGAAGTAAAGGCAGAGACGCAGAGACTCGGGGAGTAGTTAAGGCAGAGACGCAGAGGTTGGGAGTGGAAAAGGCAGAGACGCAGAGACTCGGGGAGTAGTAAAGGCAGAGACGCAGAGACGGGGGGAGTAGTAAAGGCAGAGACGCAGAGACTCGGGGAGTAGTAAAGGCAGAGACGCAGATACTGGGAGTAGTAAAGGCAGAGACGCAGAGACTGGGAGTAGAAAAGGCAGAGACGCAGAGACTGGGGGAGTAGTAAAGGCAGAGACGCAGAGACTCGGGGAGCAGTAAAGGCAGAGACGCAGAGACTGGGAGTAGAAAAGGCAGAGACGCAGAGACTGGGAGTAGAAAAGGCCGAGACGCAGAGACTGGGGGAGTAGTAAAGGCAGAGACGCAGAGACTCGGGGAGTACTTAAGGCAGAGACGCAGAGACTGGGGGAGTAGTAAAGGCAGAGACGCAGAGATCGGGGAGTAGTAAAGGCAGAGACGCAGAGACTGGGGGAGTAGTAAAGGCAGAGACGCAGAGACTGGGGGAGTAAAGGCAGAGGCGCAGAGACGGGAGTAGTAAAGGCAGAGACGCAGAGACTGGGGGAGTAGTAAAGGCAGAGACGCAGAGACTGGGGGAGTAGTAAAAGCAGAGACGCAGAGACTCGGGGAGTAGTTAAGGCAGAGACGCAGAGACTGGGGGAGTAGTAAAGGCAGAGACGCAGAGACTGGGGGAGTAGTAAAGGCAGAGACGCAGAGACTGGGGGAGTAGTAAAGGCAGAGACGCAGAGACTGGGGGAGTAAAGGCAGAGACGCAGAGACGGGGAGAGTAGTAAAGGCAGAGACGCAGAGACTGGGGGAGTAGTAAAGGCAGAGACACAGAGACTCGGGAAGTAGTAAAGGCAGAGACGCAGAGACTGGGGGAGTAAAGGCACAGACGCAGAGACTGGGGGAGTAAAGGCACAGACGCAGAGAGGGGAGTAATAAAGGCAGAGACTCGGGGAGTAGTAAAGGCAGAGACGCAGAGACTTGGAGTCGAAAAGGCAGAGACGCAGAGACTGGGGGAGTAGTAAATGCAGAGACACAGAGGCTGGGGGAGGAGTAAAGGCAGAGACGCAGAGACTGGGGGAGTAGTAAAGGCAGAGACACGGAGACTGGGAGTCGAAAAGGCAGAGACGCAGAGACTGGGGTGAGTAAAGGCAGAGACGAAGAGACTGGGGGAGTAGTTAAGGCAGAGACGCAGAGGTTGGGAGTGGAAAAGGCAGAGACGCAGAGACTCGGGGAGTAGTAAAGGCAGAGACGCAGAGACGGGGGGAGTAGTAAAGGCAGAGACGCAGAGACTCGGGGAGTAGTAAAGGCAGAGACGCAGATACTGGGAGTAGAAAAGGCAGAGACGCAGAGACTGGGGGAGTAGTAAAGGCAGAGACGCAGAGACTCGGGGAGCAGTAAAGGCAGAGACGCAGAGACTGGGAGTAGAAAAGGCAGAGACGCAGAGACTGGGAGTAGAAAAGGCAGAGACGCAGAGACTGGGGGAGTAGTAAAGGCAGAGACGCAGAGACTCGGGGAGCAGTAAAGGCAGAGACGCAGAGACTGGGAGTAGAAAAGGCAGAGACGCAGAGACTGGGAGTAGAAAAGGCCGAGACGCAGAGACTGGGGGAGTAGTAAAGGCAGAGACGCAGAGACTCGGCGAGTACTTAAGGCAGAGACGCAGAGACTGGGGGAGTAGTAAAGGCAGAGACGCAGAGATCGGGGAGTAGTAAAGGCAGAGACGCAGAGACTGGGGGAGTAGTAAAGGCAGAGACGCAGAGACTGGGGGAGTAAAGGCAGAGGCGCAGAGACTGGGGAGTAGTAAAGGCAGAGACGCAGAGACTGGGGGAGTAGTAAAGGCAGAGACGCAGAGACTGGGGGAGTAGTAAAAGCAGAGACGCAGAGACTCGGGGAGTAGTTAAGGCAGAGACGCAGAGACTGGGGGAGGAGTAAAGGCAGAGACGCAGAGACTGGGGGAGTAGTAAAGGCAGAGACGCAGAGACTGGGGGAGTAGTAAAGGCAGAG
Organism: Mustelus asterias; assembly: GCF_964213995.1. Taxonomy (NCBI): domain Eukaryota; kingdom Metazoa; phylum Chordata; class Chondrichthyes; order Carcharhiniformes; family Triakidae; genus Mustelus; species Mustelus asterias. The sequence continues at coordinate 9,810,223 of NC_135805.1, forward strand.
ACGCAGAGACTCGGGGAGTAGTTAAGGCAGAGACGCAGAGGTTGGGAGTGGAAAAGGCAGAGACGCAGAGACTCGGGGAGTAGTAAAGGCAGAGACGCAGATACTGGGAGTAGTAAAGGCAGAGACGCAGAGACTGGGAGTAGAAAAGGCAGAGACGCAGAGACTGGGGGAGTAATAAAGGCTGAGACGCAGAGACTCGGGGAGCAGTAAAGGCAGAGACGCAGAGACTGGGAGTAGAAAAGGCAGAGACGCAGAGACTGGGAGTAGAAAAGGCCGAGACGCAGAGACTGTGGGAGTAGTAAAGGCAGAGACGCAGAGACTCGGGGAGTACTTAAGGCAGAGACGCAGAGACTGGGGGAGTAGTAAAGGCAGAGACGCAGAGACTCGGGGAGTAGTAAAGGCAGAGACGCAGAGACTGAGGGAGTAGTTAAGGCAGAGACGCAGAGACTGGGGGAGTAGTAAAGGCAGAGACGCAGAGACTCGGGGAGTAGTAAAGGCAGAGACGCAGAGACTGAGGGAGTAGTAAAGGCAGAGACGCAGAGACTGGCGGAGTAGTAAAGGCAGAGACGCAGAGACTCGGGGAGTAGTAAAGGCAGAGACACAGAGACTGGGGGAGTAGTTAAGGCAGAGACGCAGAGACTGGGGGAGTAGTAAAGGCAGAGACGCAGAGACGCGGGGAGTAGTAAAGGCAGAGACGCAGAGACTGAGGGAGTAGTAAAGGCAGAGACGGAGAGACTGGCGGAGTCAAGGCAGAGGCGCAGAGACTGGGGAGTAGTAAAGGCAGAGACGCAGAGACTGGGGGAGTAGTAAAGGCAGAGACGCAGAGACTGGGGGAGTAGTAAAAGCAGAGACGCAGAGACTCGGGGAGTAGTTAAGGCAGAGACGCAGAGACTGGGGGAGTAGTAAAGGCAGAGACGCAGAGACTGGGGGAGTAGTAAAGGCAGAGACGCAGAGACTGGGGGAGTAGTAAAGGCAGAGGCGCAGAGACTGGCGGAGGAGTAAAGGCAGAGACGCAGAGACTGGGGGAGTAAGTAAAGGCAGAGACGTAGAGACTGGGGGAGTAAAGGCAGAGGCGCAGAGACTGGGGAGTAGTAAAGGCAGAGACACAGAGACTCGGGGAGTAGTAAAGGCAGAGACGCAGAGACTGGGGGCGTAGTAAAGGCAGAGACGCAGAGACTGGGGGAGTAGTAAAGGCAGAGACGCAGAGACTGGGGGAGTAATAAAGGCAGAGACACAGAGACTGGGGGAGTAATAAAGGCAGAGACGCAGAGACTCGGGGAGTAGTAAAGGCAGAGACGCAGAGACTGGGGAAGTAGTAAAGGGAGAGACGCAGAGACTGGGGGAGTAGTAAAGGCAGAGACGCAGAGACTCGGGGAGTAGTAAAGGCAGAGACACAGAGACTGGGGGAGTAATAAAGGCAGAGACACAGAGACTGGGGGAGTAGTAAAGGCAGAGACGCAGAGACTCGGGGAGTAGTAAAGGCAGAGACACAGAGACTGGGGGAGTAATAAAGGCAGAGACACAGAGACTGGGGGAGTAGTAAAGGCAGAGACGCAGAGACTCGGGGAGTAGTAAAGGCAGAGACGCAGAGACTGGGAGTAGAAAAGGCAGAGACACAGAGGCTGGGGGAGTAGTAAAGGCAGACACACAGAGGCTGGGGGAGTAGTAAAGGCAGAGACACAGAGACTGGGGGAGTAGTAAAGGGAGAGACACAGAGGCTGGGGGAGTAGTAAAGGCAGAGACACAGAGACTGGGGGAGTAGTAAAGGCAGAGACACAGAGACTCGGGGAGTAGTAAAGGCAGAGACGCAGAGACTGGGGGAGAAGTAAAGGCAGAGACGCAGAGACTCGGGGAGTAGTTAAGGCAGAGACGCAGAGGTTGGGAGTGGAAAAGGCAGAGACGCAGAGACTCGGGGAGTAGTAAAGGCAGAGACGCAGAGACGGGGGGAGTAGTAAAGGCAGAGACGCAGAGACTCGGGGAGTAGTAAAGGCAGAGACGCAGATACTGGGAGTAGTAAAGGCAGAGACGCAGAGACTGGGAGTAGAAAAGGCAGAGACGCAGAGACTGGGGGAGTAGTAAAGGCAGAGACGCAGAGACTCGGGGAGCAGTAAAGGCAGAGACGCAGAGACTGGGAGTAGAAAAGGCAGAGACGCAGAGACTGGGAGTAGAAAAGGCCGAGACGCAGAGACTGGGGGAGTGAAGGCAGAGACGCAGAGACTGGGGCAGTAGTAAAGGCAGAGACGCAGAGACTGGGGGAGTAGTAAAGGCAGAGACGCAGAGACTGGGGGAGTAGTAAAGGCTGAGACGCAGAGACTGGGGGAGTAGTAAAGGCAGAGACGCAGAGACTGGGGGAGTAGTAAAGGCAGAGACATAGAGGCTGGGGGAGTAGTAAAGGCAGAGACGCAGAGACTGGGGGAGTAGTAAAGGCAGAGACACAGAGGCTGGGGCAGTAGTAAAGGCAGAGACACAGTGGCTGGGGGAGTAGTAAAGGCAGAGACGCAGAGACTGGGGGAGTAGTAAAGGCAGAGACACAGAGACTGGGGAGTAGTAAAGGCAGAGACGCAGAGACTGGGAGTAGAAAAGGGAGAGACACAGAGGCTGGGGAGTAGTAAAGGCAGAGACGCAGAGACTGGGAGTAGAAAAGGGAGAGACACAGAGGCTGGGGGAGTAGTAAAGGGAGAGACACAGAGGCTGGGGGAGTAGTAAAGGGAGAGACGCAGAGACTGGGGGAGGAGTAAAGGCAGAGACGCAGAGACTCGGGGAGTAGTAAAGGCAGAGACACAGAGACTGGGGGAGTAATAAAGGCAGAGACACAGAGACTGGGGGAGTAATAAAGGCAGAGACGCAGAGACTCGGGGAGTAGTAAAGGCAGAGACGCAGAGACTGGGGAAGTAGTAAAGGGAGAGACGCAGAGACTGGGGGAGTAGTAAAGGCAGAGACGCAGAGACTCGGGGAGTAGTAAAGGCAGAGACACAGAGACTGGGGGAGTAGTAAAGGCAGAGACGCAGAGACTCGGGGAGTAGTAAAGGCAGAGACACAGAGACTGGGGGAGTAATAAAGGCAGAGACACAGAGACTGGGGGAGTAGTAAAGGCAGAGACGCAGAGACTCGGGGAGTAGTAAAGGCAGAGACGCAGAGACTGGGAGTAGAAAAGGCAGAGACACAGAGACTGGGGGAGTAGTAAAGGCAGACACACAGAGGCTGGGGGAGTAGTAAAGGGAGAGACACAGAGGCTGGGGGAGTAGTAAAGGCAGAGACACAGAGACTGGGGGAGTAGTAAAGGCAGAGACACAGAGACTCGGGGAGTAGTAAAGGCAGAGACACAGAGACTGGGGGAGTAGTAAAGGCAGAGACACAGAGACTGGGGAGTAGTAAAGGCAGAGACGCAGAGACTGGGAGTAGAAAAGGGAGAGACACAGAGGCTGGGGAGTAGTAAAGGCAGAGACGCAGAGACTGGGAGTAGAAAAGGGAGAGACACAGAGGCTGGGGGAGTAGTAAAGGGAGAGACACAGAGGCTGGGGGAGTAGTAAAGGGAGAGACGCAGAGACTGGGGGAGTAGTAAAGGCAGAGACGCAGAGACTCGGGGAGTAGTAAAGGCAGAGACACAGAGACTGGGGGAGTAATAAAGGCAGAGACACAGAGACTGGGGGAGTAATAAAGGCAGAGACGCAGAGACTCGGGGAGTAGTAAAGGCAGAGACGCAGAGACTGGGGAAGTAGTAAAGGGAGAGACGCAGAGACTGGGGGAGTAGTAAAGGCAGAGACGCAGAGACTCGGGGAGTAGTAAAGGCAGAGACACAGAGACTGGGGGAGTAATAAAGGCAGAGACACAGAGACTGGGGGAGTAGTAAAGGCAGAGACGCAGAGACTCGGGGAGTAGTAAAGGCAGAGACACAGAGACTGGGGGAGTAATAAAGGCAGAGACACAGAGACTGGGGGAGTAGTAAAGGCAGAGACGCAGAGACTCGGGGAGTAGTAAAGGCAGAGACGCAGAGACTGGGAGTAGAAAAGGCAGAGACACAGAGGCTGGGGGAGTAGTAAAGGCAGACACACAGAGGCTGGGGGAGTAGTAAAGGGAGAGACACAGAGGCTGGGGGAGTAGTAAAGGCAGAGACACAGAGACTGGGGGAGTAGTAAAGGCAGAGACACAGAGACTCGGGGAGTAGTAAAGGCAGAGACGCAGAGACTGGGGGAGAAGTAAAGGCAGAGACGCAGAGACTCGGGGAGTAGTTAAGGCAGAGACGCAGAGGTTGGGAGTGGAAAAGGCAGAGACGCAGAGACTCGGGGAGTAGTAAAGGCAGAGACGCAGAGACGGGGGGAGTAGTAAAGGCAGAGACGCAGAGACTCGGGGAGTAGTAAAGGCAGAGACGCAGATACTGGGAGTAGTAAAGGCAGAGACGCAGAGACTGGGAGTAGAAAAGGCAGAGACGCAGAGACTGGGGGAGTAGTAAAGGCAGAGACGCAGAGACTCGGGGAGCAGTAAAGGCAGAGACGCAGAGACTGGGAGTAGAAAAGGCAGAGACGCAGAGACTGGGAGTAGAAAAGGCCGAGACGCAGAGACTGGGGGAGTAGTAAAGGCAGAGACGCAGAGACTCGGGGAGTACTTAAGGCAGAGACGCAGAGACTGGGGGAGTAGTAAAGGCAGAGACGCAGAGATCGGGGAGTAGTAAAGGCAGAGACGCAGAGACTGGGGGAGTAGTAAAGGCAGAGACGCAGAGACTGGGGGAGTAAAGGCAGAGGCGCAGAGACGGGAGTAGTAAAGGCAGAGACGCAGAGACTGGGGGAGTAGTAAAGGCAGAGACGCAGAGACTGGGGGAGTAGTAAAAGCAGAGACGCAGAGACTCGGGGAGTAGTTAAGGCAGAGACGCAGAGACTGGGGGAGTAGTAAAGGCAGAGACGCAGAGACTGGGGGAGTAGTAAAGGCAGAGACGCAGAGACTGGGGGAGTAGTAAAGGCAGAGACGCAGAGACTGGGGGAGTAAAGGCAGAGACGCAGAGACGGGGAGAGTAGTAAAGGCAGAGACGCAGAGACTGGGGGAGTAGTAAAGGCAGAGACACAGAGACTCGGGAAGTAGTAAAGGCAGAGACGCAGAGACTGGGGGAGTAAAGGCACAGACGCAGAGACTGGGGGAGTAAAGGCACAGACGCAGAGAGGGGAGTAATAAAGGCAGAGACTCGGGGAGTAGTAAAGGCAGAGACGCAGAGACTTGGAGTCGAAAAGGCAGAGACGCAGAGACTGGGGGAGTAGTAAATGCAGAGACACAGAGGCTGGGGGAGGAGTAAAGGCAGAGACGCAGAGACTGGGGGAGTAGTAAAGGCAGAGACACGGAGACTGGGAGTCGAAAAGGCAGAGACGCAGAGACTGGGGTGAGTAAAGGCAGAGACGAAGAGACTGGGGGAGTAGTTAAGGCAGAGACGCAGAGGTTGGGAGTGGAAAAGGCAGAGACGCAGAGACTCGGGGAGTAGTAAAGGCAGAGACGCAGAGACGGGGGGAGTAGTAAAGGCAGAGACGCAGAGACTCGGGGAGTAGTAAAGGCAGAGACGCAGATACTGGGAGTAGAAAAGGCAGAGACGCAGAGACTGGGGGAGTAGTAAAGGCAGAGACGCAGAGACTCGGGGAGCAGTAAAGGCAGAGACGCAGAGACTGGGAGTAGAAAAGGCAGAGACGCAGAGACTGGGAGTAGAAAAGGCAGAGACGCAGAGACTGGGGGAGTAGTAAAGGCAGAGACGCAGAGACTCGGGGAGCAGTAAAGGCAGAGACGCAGAGACTGGGAGTAGAAAAGGCAGAGACGCAGAGACTGGGAGTAGAAAAGGCCGAGACGCAGAGACTGGGGGAGTAGTAAAGGCAGAGACGCAGAGACTCGGCGAGTACTTAAGGCAGAGACGCAGAGACTGGGGGAGTAGTAAAGGCAGAGACGCAGAGATCGGGGAGTAGTAAAGGCAGAGACGCAGAGACTGGGGGAGTAGTAAAGGCAGAGACGCAGAGACTGGGGGAGTAAAGGCAGAGGCGCAGAGACTGGGGAGTAGTAAAGGCAGAGACGCAGAGACTGGGGGAGTAGTAAAGGCAGAGACGCAGAGACTGGGGGAGTAGTAAAAGCAGAGACGCAGAGACTCGGGGAGTAGTTAAGGCAGAGACGCAGAGACTGGGGGAGGAGTAAAGGCAGAGACGCAGAGACTGGGGGAGTAGTAAAGGCAGAGACGCAGAGACTGGGGGAGTAGTAAAGGCAGAGACGCAGAGACTCGGGGAGTAGTTAAGGCAGAGACGCAGAGGTTGGGAGTGGAAAAGGCAGAGACGCAGAGACTCGGGGAGTAGTAAAGGCAGAGACGCAGATACTGGGAGTAGTAAAGGCAGAGACGCAGAGACTGGGAGTAGAAAAGGCAGAGACGCAGAGACTGGGGGAGTAATAAAGGCTGAGACGCAGAGACTCGGGGAGCAGTAAAGGCAGAGACGCAGAGACTGGGAGTAGAAAAGGCAGAGACGCAGAGACTGGGAGTAGAAAAGGCCGAGACGCAGAGACTGTGGGAGTAGTAAAGGCAGAGACGCAGAGACTCGGGGAGTACTTAAGGCAGAGACGCAGAGACTGGGGGAGTAGTAAAGGCAGAGACGCAGAGACTCGGGGAGTAGTAAAGGCAGAGACGCAGAGACTGAGGGAGTAGTTAAGGCAGAGACGCAGAGACTGGGGGAGTAGTAAAGGCAGAGACGCAGAGACTCGGGGAGTAGTAAAGGCAGAGACGCAGAGACTGAGGGAGTAGTAAAGGCAGAGACGCAGAGACTGGCGGAGTAGTAAAGGCAGAGACGCAGAGACTCGGGGAGTAGTAAAGGCAGAGACACAGAGACTGGGGGAGTAGTTAAGGCAGAGACGCAGAGACTGGGGGAGTAGTAAAGGCAGAGACGCAGAGACGCGGGGAGTAGTAAAGGCAGAGACGCAGAGACTGAGGGAGTAGTAAAGGCAGAGACGGAGAGACTGGCGGAGTCAAGGCAGAGGCGCAGAGACTGGGGAGTAGTAAAGGCAGAGACGCAGAGACTGGGGGAGTAGTAAAGGCAGAGACGCAGAGACTGGGGGAGTAGTAAAAGCAGAGACGCAGAGACTCGGGGAGTAGTTAAGGCAGAGACGCAGAGACTGGGGGAGTAGTAAAGGCAGAGACGCAGAGACTGGGGGAGTAGTAAAGGCAGAGACGCAGAGACTGGGGGAGTAGTAAAGGCAGAGGCGCAGAGACTGGCGGAGGAGTAAAGGCAGAGACGCAGAGACTGGGGGAGTAAGTAAAGGCAGAGACGTAGAGACTGGGGGAGTAAAGGCAGAGGCGCAGAGACTGGGGAGTAGTAAAGGCAGAGACACAGAGACTCGGGGAGTAGTAAAGGCAGAGACGCAGAGACTGGGGGCGTAGTAAAGGCAGAGACGCAGAGACTGGGGGAGTAGTAAAGGCAGAGACGCAGAGACTGGGGGAGTAATAAAGGCAGAGACACAGAGACTGGGGGAGTAATAAAGGCAGAGACGCAGAGACTCGGGGAGTAGTAAAGGCAGAGACGCAGAGACTGGGGAAGTAGTAAAGGGAGAGACGCAGAGACTGGGGGAGTAGTAAAGGCAGAGACGCAGAGACTCGGGGAGTAGTAAAGGCAGAGACACAGAGACTGGGGGAGTAATAAAGGCAGAGACACAGAGACTGGGGGAGTAGTAAAGGCAGAGACGCAGAGACTCGGGGAGTAGTAAAGGCAGAGACACAGAGACTGGGGGAGTAATAAAGGCAGAGACACAGAGACTGGGGGAGTAGTAAAGGCAGAGACGCAGAGACTCGGGGAGTAGTAAAGGCAGAGACGCAGAGACTGGGAGTAGAAAAGGCAGAGACACAGAGGCTGGGGGAGTAGTAAAGGCAGACACACAGAGGCTGGGGGAGTAGTAAAGGCAGAGACACAGAGACTGGGGGAGTAGTAAAGGGAGAGACACAGAGGCTGGGGGAGTAGTAAAGGCAGAGACACAGAGACTGGGGGAGTAGTAAAGGCAGAGACACAGAGACTCGGGGAGTAGTAAAGGCAGAGACGCAGAGACTGGGGGAGAAGTAAAGGCAGAGACGCAGAGACTCGGGGAGTAGTTAAGGCAGAGACGCAGAGGTTGGGAGTGGAAAAGGCAGAGACGCAGAGACTCGGGGAGTAGTAAAGGCAGAGACGCAGAGACGGGGGGAGTAGTAAAGGCAGAGACGCAGAGACTCGGGGAGTAGTAAAGGCAGAGACGCAGATACTGGGAGTAGTAAAGGCAGAGACGCAGAGACTGGGAGTAGAAAAGGCAGAGACGCAGAGACTGGGGGAGTAGTAAAGGCAGAGACGCAGAGACTCGGGGAGCAGTAAAGGCAGAGACGCAGAGACTGGGAGTAGAAAAGGCAGAGACGCAGAGACTGGGAGTAGAAAAGGCCGAGACGCAGAGACTGGGGGAGTAGTAAAGGCAGAGACGCAGAGACTCGGGGAGTACTTAAGGCAGAGACGCAGAGACTGGGGGAGTAGTAAAGGCAGAGACGCAGAGATCGGGGAGTAGTAAAGGCAGAGACGCAGAGACTGGGGGAGTAGTAAAGGCAGAGACGCAGAGACTGGGGGAGTAAAGGCAGAGGCGCAGAGACTGGGGAGTAGTAAAGGCAGAGACGCAGAGACTGGGGGAGTAGTAAAGGCAGAGACGCAGAGACTGGGGGAGTAGTAAAAGCAGAGACGCAGAGACTGGGGGAGTAGTGAAGGCAGAGACACGGAGACTGGGAGTAGAAAAGGCAGAGACGCAGAGACTGGGGGGAGTAAAGGCAGAGACGAAGAGACTGGGGGAGTCGTAAAGACAGAGGCACAGAGACTGGGGGAGTAGTAAAGGCAGAGGCGCAGAGACTGGGGGAGTAGTAAAGGCAGAGACACAGAGACTGGGGGAGTAGAAAAGGCAGAGACACAGAGACTGGGGGAGTAGTAAAGGCAGAGACGCAGAGACTGGGGGAGTAGGAAAGGCAGAGACACAGAGACTGGGGGAGTAGTAAAGGCAGAGACGCAGAGACTGGGAGTAGAAAAGGCAGAGACACAGAGACTCGGGGAGTAGTAAAGGCAGAGACGCAGAGACTCGGGGAGTAAAGGCAGAGATGCAGAGACGGGGGGAGTAATAAAGGCAGAGACTCGGGGAGTAGTAAAGGCCGAGACGCAGAGACTCGGGGAGTAGTAAAGGCAGAGACGCAGAGACTGGGAGTAGAAAAGGCAGAGACACAGAGACTGGGGGAGTAGTAAAGGCAGAGACACAGAGGCTGGGGGAGTAATAAAGGCAGAGACGCAGAGACTGGGGGAGTAGTAAAGGCAGAGACACAGAGACTGGGGGAGGAGTAAAGGCAGAGACACAGAGACTGGGGGAGTAGTAAAGGCAGAGACGCAGAGACTGGGGGAGTAGTAAAGGCAGAGACGCAGAGACTGGGGGAGTAGTAAAGGCAGAGACGCAGAGACTGGGGGAGTAAAGGCAGAGACGCAGAGACTGGGGGAGTAGTAAAGGCAGAGACGCAGAGACTCGGGGAGTAAAGGCAGAGATGCAGAGACGGGGGGAGTAATAAAGGCAGAGACTCGGGGAGTTGTAAAGGCAGAGACGCAGAGACTCGGGGAGCAGTAAAGGCAGAGACGCAGAGACTGGGAGTAGAAAAGGCAGAGACGCAGAGACTGGGAGTAGAAAAGGCCGAGACGCAGAGACTGGGGGAGTAGTAAAGGCAGAGACGCAGAGACTCGGGGAGTACTTAAGGCAGAGACGCAGAGACTGGGGGAGTAGTAAAGGCAGAGACGCAGAGATCGGGGAGTAGTAAAGGCAGAGACGCAGAGACTGGGGGAGTAGTAAAGGCAGAGACGCAGAGACTGGGGGAGTAAAGGCAGAGGCGCAGAGACGGGAGTAGTAAAGGCAGAGACGCAGAGACTGGGGGAGTAGTAAAGGCAGAGACGCAGAGACTGGGGGAGTAGTAAAAGCAGAGACGCAGAGACTCGGGGAGTAGTTAAGGCAGAGACGCAGAGACTGGGGGAGTAGTAAAGGCAGAGACGCAGAGACTGGGGGAGTAGTAAAGGCAGAGACGCAGAGACTGGGGGAGTAGTAAAGGCAGAGACGCAGAGACTGGGGGAGTAAAGGCAGAGACGCAGAGACGGGGAGAGTAGTAAAGGCAGAGACGCAGAGACTGGGGGAGTAGTAAAGGCAGAGACACAGAGACTCGGGAAGTAGTAAAGGCAGAGACGCAGAGACTGGGGGAGTAAAGGCACAGACGCAGAGACTGGGGGAGTAAAGGCACAGACGCAGAGAGGGGAGTAATAAAGGCAGAGACTCGGGGAGTAGTAAAGGCAGAGACGCAGAGACTTGGAGTCGAAAAGGCAGAGACGCAGAGACTGGGGGAGTAGTAAATGCAGAGACACAGAGGCTGGGGGAGGAGTAAAGGCAGAGACGCAGAGACTGGGGGAGTAGTAAAGGCAGAGACACGGAGACTGGGAGTCGAAAAGGCAGAGACGCAGAGACTGGGGTGAGTAAAGGCAGAGACGAAGAGACTGGGGGAGTAGTTAAGGCAGAGACGCAGAGGTTGGGAGTGGAAAAGGCAGAGACGCAGAGACTCGGGGAGTAGTAAAGGCAGAGACGCAGAGACGGGGGGAGTAGTAAAGGCAGAGACGCAGAGACTCGGGGAGTAGTAAAGGCAGAGACGCAGATACTGGGAGTAGAAAAGGCAGAGACGCAGAGACTGGGGGAGTAGTAAAGGCAGAGACGCAGAGACTCGGGGAGCAGTAAAGGCAGAGACGCAGAGACTGGGAGTAGAAAAGGCAGAGACGCAGAGACTGGGAGTAGAAAAGGCAGAGACGCAGAGACTGGGGGAGTAGTAAAGGCAGAGACGCAGAGACTCGGGGAGCAGTAAAGGCAGAGACGCAGAGACTGGGAGTAGAAAAGGCAGAGACGCAGAGACTGGGAGTAGAAAAGGCCGAGACGCAGAGACTGGGGGAGTAGTAAAGGCAGAGACGCAGAGACTCGGCGAGTACTTAAGGCAGAGACGCAGAGACTGGGGGAGTAGTAAAGGCAGAGACGCAGAGATCGGGGAGTAGTAAAGGCAGAGACGCAGAGACTGGGGGAGTAGTAAAGGCAGAGACGCAGAGACTGGGGGAGTAAAGGCAGAGGCGCAGAGACTGGGGAGTAGTAAAGGCAGAGACGCAGAGACTGGGGGAGTAGTAAAGGCAGAGACGCAGAGACTGGGGGAGTAGTAAAAGCAGAGACGCAGAGACTCGGGGAGTAGTTAAGGCAGAGACGCAGAGACTGGGGGAGGAGTAAAGGCAGAGACGCAGAGACTGGGGGAGTAGTAAAGGCAGAGACGCAGAGACTGGGGGAGTAGTAAAGGCAGAGACGCAGAGACTCGGGGAGTAGTTAAGGCAGAGACGCAGAGGTTGGGAGTGGAAAAGGCAGAGACGCAGAGACTCGGGGAGTAGTAAAGGCAGAGACGCAGATACTGGGAGTAGTAAAGGCAGAGACGCAGAGACTGGGAGTAGAAAAGGCAGAGACGCAGAGACTGGGGGAGTAATAAAGGCTGAGACGCAGAGACTCGGGGAGCAGTAAAGGCAGAGACGCAGAGACTGGGAGTAGAAAAGGCAGAGACGCAGAGACTGGGAGTAGAAAAGGCCGAGACGCAGAGACTGTGGGAGTAGTAAAGGCAGAGACGCAGAGACTCGGGGAGTACTTAAGGCAGAGACGCAGAGACTGGGGGAGTAGTAAAGGCAGAGACGCAGAGACTCGGGGAGTAGTAAAGGCAGAGACGCAGAGACTGAGGGAGTAGTTAAGGCAGAGACGCAGAGACTGGGGGAGTAGTAAAGGCAGAGACGCAGAGACTCGGGGAGTAGTAAAGGCAGAGACGCAGAGACTGAGGGAGTAGTAAAGGCAGAGACGCAGAGACTGGCGGAGTAGTAAAGGCAGAGACGCAGAGACTCGGGGAGTAGTAAAGGCAGAGACACAGAGACTGGGGGAGTAGTTAAGGCAGAGACGCAGAGACTGGGGGAGTAGTAAAGGCAGAGACGCAGAGACGCGGGGAGTAGTAAAGGCAGAGACGCAGAGACTGAGGGAGTAGTAAAGGCAGAGACGGAGAGACTGGCGGAGTCAAGGCAGAGGCGCAGAGACTGGGGAGTAGTAAAGGCAGAGACGCAGAGACTGGGGGAGTAGTAAAGGCAGAGACGCAGAGACTGGGAGAGTAGTAAAAGCAGAGACGCAGAGACTCGGGGAGTAGTTAAGGCAGAGACGCAGAGACTGGGGGAGTAGTAAAGGCAGAGACGCAGAGACTGGGGGAGTAGTAAAGGCAGAGACGCAGAGACTGGGGGAGTAGTAAAGGCAGAGGCGCAGAGACTGGCGGAGGAGTAAAGGCAGAGACGCAGAGACTGGGGGAGTAATTAAAGGCAGAGACGTAGAGACTGGGGGAGTAAAGGCAGAGGCGCAGAGATTGGGGAGTAGTAAAGGCAGAGACACAGAGACTCGGGGAGTAGTAAAGGCAGAGACGCAGAGACTGGGGGCGTAGTAAAGGCAGAGACGCAGAGACTGGGGGAGTAGTAAAGGCAGAGACGCAGAGACTGGGGGAGTAATAAAGGCAGAGACACAGAGACTGGGGGAGTAATAAAGGCAGAGACGCAGAGACTCGGGGAGTAGTAAAGGCAGAGACGCAGAGACTGGGGAAGTAGTAAAGGGAGAGACGCAGAGACTGGGGGAGTAGTAAAGGCAGAGACGCAGAGACTCGGGGAGTAGTAAAGGCAGAGACACAGAGACTGGGGGAGTAATAAAGGCAGAGACACAGAGACTGGGGGAGTAGTAAAGGCAGAGACGCAGAGACTCGGGGAGTAGTAAAGGCAGAGACACAGAGACTGGGGGAGTAATAAAGGCAGAGACACAGAGACTGGGGGAGTAGTAAAGGCAGAGACGCAGAGACTCGGGGAGTAGTAAAGGCAGAGACGCAGAGACTGGGAGTAGAAAAGGCAGAGACACAGAGGCTGGGGGAGTAGTAAAGGCAGACACACAGAGGCTGGGGGAGTAGTAAAGGCAGAGACACAGAGACTGGGGGAGTAGTAAAGGGAGAGACACAGAGGCTGGGGGAGTAGTAAAGGCAGAGACACAGAGACTGGGGGAGTAGTAAAGGCAGAGACACAGAGACTCGGGGAGTAGTAAAGGCAGAGACGCAGAGACTGGGGGAGAAGTAAAGGCAGAGACGCAGAGACTCGGGGAGTAGTTAAGGCAGAGACGCAGAGGTTGGGAGTGGAAAAGGCAGAGACGCAGAGACTCGGGGAGTAGTAAAGGCAGAGACGCAGAGACGGGGGGAGTAGTAAAGGCAGAGACGCAGAGACTCGGGGAGTAGTAAAGGCAGAGACGCAGATACTGGGAGTAGTAAAGGCAGAGACGCAGAGACTGGGAGTAGAAAAGGCAGAGACGCAGAGACTGGGGGAGTAGTAAAGGCAGAGACGCAGAGACTCGGGGAGCAGTAAAGGCAGAGACGCAGAGACTGGGAGTAGAAAAGGCAGAGACGCAGAGACTGGGAGTAGAAAAGGCCGAGACGCAGAGACTGGGGGAGTAGTAAAGGCAGAGACGCAGAGACTCGGGGAGTACTTAAGGCAGAGACGCAGAGACTGGGGGAGTAGTAAAGGCAGAGACGCAGAGATCGGGGAGTAGTAAAGGCAGAGACGCAGAGACTGGGGGAGTAGTAAAGGCAGAGACGCAGAGACTGGGGGAGTAAAGGCAGAGGCGCAGAGACTGGGGAGTAGTAAAGGCAGAGACGCAGAGACTGGGGGAGTAGTAAAGGCAGAGACGCAGAGACTGGGGGAGTAGTAAAAGCAGAGACGCAGAGACTGGGGGAGTAGTGAAGGCAGAGACACGGAGACTGGGAGTAGAAAAGGCAGAGACGCAGAGACTGGGGGGAGTAAAGGCAGAGACGAAGAGACTGGGGGAGTCGTAAAGACAGAGGCACAGAGACTGGGGGAGTAGTAAAGGCAGAGGCGCAGAGACTGGGGGAGTAGTAAAGGCAGAGACACAGAGACTGGGGGAGTAGAAAAGGCAGAGACACAGAGACTGGGGGAGTAGTAAAGGCAGAGACGCAGAGACTGGGGGAGTAGGAAAGGCAGAGACACAGAGACTGGGGGAGTAGTAAAGGCAGAGACGCAGAGACTGGGAGTAGAAAAGGCAGAGACACAGAGACTCGGGGAGTAGTAAAGGCAGAGACGCAGAGACTCGGGGAGTAAAGGCAGAGATGCAGAGACGGGGGGAGTAATAAAGGCAGAGACTCGGGGAGTAGTAAAGGCCGAGACGCAGAGACTCGGGGAGTAGTAAAGGCAGAGACGCAGAGACTGGGAGTAGAAAAGGCAGAGACACAGAGACTGGGGGAGTAGTAAAGGCAGAGACACAGAGGCTGGGGGAGTAATAAAGGCAGAGACGCAGAGACTGGGGGAGTAGTAAAGGCAGAGACACAGAGACTGGGGGAGGAGTAAAGGCAGAGACACAGAGACTGGGGGAGTAGTAAAGGCAGAGACGCAGAGACTGGGGGAGTAGTAAAGGCAGAGACGCAGAGACTGGGGGAGTAGTAAAGGCAGAGACGCAGAGACTGGGGGAGTAAAGGCAGAGACGCAGAGACTGGGGGAGTAGTAAAGGCAGAGACGCAGAGACTCGGGGAGTAAAGGCAGAGATGCAGAGACGGGGGGAGTAATAAAGGCAGAGACTCGGGGAGTTGTAAAGGCAGAGACGCAGAGACTGGGAGTAGAAAAGGCAGAGACGCAGAGGCTGGGGGAGTAGTAAAGGCAGAGACACAGAGACTGGGGGAGTAGTAAAGGCAGAGACGCAGAGACTGGGGGAGTAGTAAAGGCAGAGACGCAGAGACTCGGGGAGTAAAGGCAGAGATGCAGAGACGGGGGGAGTAATAAAGGCAGAGACTCGGGGAGTTGTAAAGGCAGAGACGCAGAGACTGGGAGTAGAAAAGGCAGAGACGCAGAGGCTGGGGGAGTAGTAAAGGCAGAGACACAGAGACTGGGGGAGTAGTAAAGGCAGAGACGCAGAGACACGGGGAGTAGTAAAGGCAGAGACGCAGAGACTGGGGGAGTAGTAAAGGCAGAGACACAGAGACTGGGGGAGTAGTAAAGGCAGAGACACAGAGACTGGGGGAGTAGTAAAGGCAGAGACACAGAGGCTGGGGGAGTAAAGGCAGAGACGCAGAGACTGTGGGAGTGAAGGCAGAGACGCAGAGACTGGGGGAGTAGTAAAGGCAGAGACGCAGAGACTGGGGGAGTAGTAAAGGCAGAGACACAGAGGCTGGGGGAGTAGTAAAGGCAGAGACGCAGAGACTCGGGGAGTAGTAAAGGCAGAGACACAGAGACTGGGGGAGTAATAAAGGCAGAGACACAGAGACTGGGGGAGTAATAAAGGCAGAGACGCAGAGACTCGGTGAGTAGTAAAGGCAGAGACGCAGAGACTGGGGGAGTAGTAAAGGCAGAGACACAGAGACTGGGGGAGTAATAAAGGCAGAGACACAGAGACTGGGGGAGTAGTAAAGGCAGAGACGCAGAGACTCGGGGAGTAGTAAAGGCAGAGACGCAGAGACTGGGAGTAGAAAAGGCAGAGACACAGAGGCTGGGGGAGTAGTAAAGGCAGAGACACAGAGGCTGGGGGAGTAGTAAAGGGAGAGACACAGAGGCTGGGGGAGTTGTAAAGGGAGAGACGCAGAGACTGGGGGAGTAGTAAAGGCAGAGACACAGAGACTGGGGGAGTAGTAAAGGCAGAGACACAGAGACTCGGGGAGTAGTAAAGGCAGAGACGCAGAGACTGGGGGAGTAGTAAAGGCAGAGACGCAGAGACTCGGGGAGTAGTTAAGGCAGAGACGCAGAGGTTGGGAGTGGAAAAGGCAGAGACGCAGAGACTCGGGGAGTAGTAAAGGCAGAGACGCAGAGACGGGGGGAGTAGTAAAGGCAGAGACGCAGAGACTCGGGGAGTAGTAAAGGCAGAGACGCAGATACTGGGAGTAGTAAAGGCAGAGACGCAGAGACTGGGAGTAGAAAAGGCAGAGACGCAGAGACTGGGGGAGTAGTAAAGGCTGAGACGCAGAGACTCGGGGAGTACTTAAGGCAGAGACGCAGAGACTGGGGGAGTAGTAAAGGCAGAGACGCAGAGACTCGGGGAGTAGTAAAGGCAGAGACGCAGAGACTGGGGGAGTAGTAAAGGCAGAGACGCAGAGACTGGGGGAGTAAAGGCAGAGGCGCAGAGACTGGGGAGTAGTAAAGGCAGAGACGCAGAGACTGGGGGAGTAGTAAAGGCAGAGACGCAGAGACTGGGGGAGTAGCAAAAGCAGAGACGCAGAGACTCGGGGAGTAGTTAAGGCAGAGACGCAGAGACTGGGGGAGTAGTAAAGGCAGAGACGCAGAGACTGGGGGAGTAGTAAAGGCAGAGACGCAGAGACTGGGGGAGTAAAGGCAGAGGCGCAGAGACTGGGGAGTAGTAAAGGCAGAGACGCAGAGACTCGGGGAGTAGTAAAGGCAGAGACGCAGAGACTGGGGGCGTAGTAAAGGCAGAGACGCAGAGACTGGGGGAGTAGTAAAGGCAGAGGCGCAGAGACTGGGGGAGTAGTAAAGGCAGAGACGCAGAGACTGGGGGAGTAAAGGCAGAGGCGCAGAGACTGGGGAGTAGTAAAGGCAGAGACACAGAGACTCGGGGAGGAGTAAAGGCAGAGACGCAGAGACTGGGGGCGTAGTAAAGGCAGAGACGCAGAGACTGGGGGAGTAGTAATGGCAGAGACGCAGAAACTGTGGGAGTAGTAAAGGCAGAGACGCAGAGACTGGGAGTAGAAAAGGCAGAGACGCAGAGACTCGGGGAGTAGTAAAGGCAGAGACGCAGAGACTGGGGGAGTAATAAAGGCACAGACTGGGGGAGTAATAAAGGCAGAGGCGCAGAGACTGGGGGAGTAGTAAAGGCAGAGACGCAGAGACTGGGGGAGTAGTAAAGGCAGAGGCGCAGAGACTGGGGGAGTAGTAAAGGCAGAGACGCAGAGACTGGGGGAGTAAGTAAAGGCAGAGACGTAGAGACTGGGGGAGTAAAGGCAGAGGCGCAGAGACTGGGGAGTAGTAAAGGCAGAGACACAGAGACTCGGGGAGTAGTAAAGGCAGAGACGCAGAGACTGGGGGAGTAGTAAAGGCAGAGGCGCAGAGACTGGGGGAGTAGTAAAGGCAGAGACGCAGAGACTGGGGGAGTAAGTAAAGGCAGAGACGCAGAGACTGGGGGAGTACAGGCAGAGGCGCAGAGACTGGGGAGTAGTAAAGGCAGAGACACAGAGACTCGGGGAGTAGTAAAGGCAGAGACGCAGAGACTGGGGGAGTAGTAAAGGCAGAGACGCAGAGACTGGGGGAGTAGTAAAGGCAGAGACACAGAGACTGGGGGAGTAGCAATGGCAGAGACGCAGAAACTGTGGGAGTAGTAAAGGCAGAGACGCATTGACTGGGGAGTAGTAAAGGCAGAGATGCAGAGACTGGGGGAGTAGTAAAGGCAGAGACGCAGATACTGGGGGAGTAGTAAAGGCAGAGACGCAGAGACTGGGGGAGTAGTAAAGGCAGAGATGCAGAGACTCGGGGAGTAGTTAAGGCAGAGACGCAGAGGTTGGGAGTGGAAAAGGCAGAGACGCAGAGACTCGGGGAGTAGTAAAGGCAGAGACGCAGATACTGGGAGTAGTAAAGGCAGAGACGCAGAGACTGGGAGTAGAAAAGGCAGAGACGCAGAGACTGGGGGAGTAGTAAAGGCTGAGACGCAGAGACTCGGGGAGCAGTAAAGGCAGAGACGCAGAGACTGGGAGTAGAAAAGGCAGAGACGCAGAGACTGGGAGTAGAAAAGGCCGAGACGCAGAGACTGGGGGAGTAGTAAAGGCAGAGACGCAGAGACTCGGGGAGTACTTAAGGCAGAGACGCAGAGACTGGGGGAGTAGTAAAGGCAGAGACGCAGAGACTCGGGGAGTAGTAAAGGCAGAGACGCAGAGACTGGGGGAGTAGTAAAGGCAGAGACGCAGAGACTGGGGGAGTCAAGGCAGAGGCGCAGAGACTGGGGAGTAGTAAAGGCAGAGACGCAAAGACTGGGGGAGTAGTAAAGGCAGAGACGCAGAGACTGGGGGAGTAGTAAAAGCAGAGACGCAGAGACTCGGGGAGTAGTTAAGGCAGAGACGCAGAGACTGGGGGAGTAGTAAAGGCAGAGACGCAGAGACTGGGGGAGTAGTAAAGGCAGAGACGCAGAGACTGGGGGAGTAGTAAAGGCAGAGGCGCAGAGACTGGGGGAGTAGTAAAGGCAGAGACGCAGAGACTGGGGGAGTAAGTAAAGGCAGAGACGTAGAGACTGGGGGAGTAAAGGCAGAGGCGCAGAGACTGGGGAGTAGTAAAGGCAGAGACGCAGAGACTCGGGGAGTAGTAAAGGCAGAGACGCAGAGACTGGGGGCGTAGTAAAGGCAGAGACGCAGAGACTGGGGGAGTAGGAAAGGCAGAGGCGCAGAGACTGGGGGAGTAGTAAAGGCAGAGACGCAGAGACTGGGGGAGTAAGTGAAGGCAGAGACGCAGAGACTGGGGGAGTAAAGGCAGAGGCGCAGAGACTGGGGAGTAGTAAAGGCAGAGACACAGAGACTCGGGGAGTAGTAAAGGCAGAGACGCAGAGACTGGGGGAGTAGTAAAGGCAGAGACGCAGAGACTGGGGGAGTAGTAAAGGCAGAGACACAGAGACTGGGGGAGTAGCAATGGCAGAGACGCAGAAACTGTGGGAGTAGTAAAGGCAGAGACGCATTGACTGGGGAGTAGTAAAGGCAGAGATGCAGAGACTGGGGGAGTAGTAAAGGCAGAGACGCAGAGACTGGGGGAGTAGTAAAGGCAGAGACGCAGAGACTGGGGGAGTAGTAAAGGCAGAGACGCAGAGACTGGGGGTGTAGTAAAGGCAGAGACACGGAGACTCGGGGAGTAGTAAAGGCAGAGACGCAGAGACTGGGGGAGTAGTAAAGGCAGAGACGCAGAGACAGGGAGTAGAAAAGGCAGAGACGCAGAGACTGGGAGTAGTAAAGGCAGAGACGCAGAGACTGGGAGTGGAAAAGGCAGAGACGCAGAGACGGGGGGAGTAGTAAAGGCAGAGACGCAGAGACTCGGGGCGTAGTAAAGGCAGAGTCGCAGAGACTGGGGGAGTAGTAAAGGCAGAGACGCAGAGACTGGGGGAGTAGTAAAGGCAGAGACGCAGAGACTGGGGGAGTAGTAAAGGCAGATACGCAGAGACTGGGGGAGTAAAGGCAGAGACGCAGAGACGGGGAGAGTAGTAAATGCAGAGACACAGAGACTCGGGGAGTAGTAAAGGCAGAGACGCAGAGACTGGGGGAGTAGTAAAGGCAGAGACACAGAGACTCGGGAAGTAGTAAAGGCAGAGACGCAGAGACTGGGGGAGTAGTAAAGGCAGAAACAGAGACTCGGGGAGTAAACGCAGAGACACAGAGGCTGGGGGAGTAAAGGCACAGACGCAGAGACTGGGGGAGTAAAGGCACAGACGCAGAGAGGGGAGTAATAAAGGCAGAGACTCGGGGAGTAGTAAAGGCAGAGACGCAGAGACTTGGAGTCGAAAAGGCAAAGACGCAGAGACTGGGGGAGTAGTAAAGGCAGAGACACAGAGGCTGGGGGAATAGTAAAGGCAGAGACACAGAGGCTGGGGGAGGAGTAAAGGCAGAGACGCAGAGACTGGGGGAGTAGTAAAGGCAGAGACACGAAGACTGGGAGTCGAAAAGGCAGAGACGCAGAGACTGGGGTGAGTAAAGGCAGAGACGAAGAGACTGGGGGAGTAGTAAAGGCAGAGACACAGAGACTGGGGGAGTAGAAAAGGCAGAGGCGCAGAGACTGGGGGAGTAGTAAAGGCAGAGACACAGAGACTGGGGGAGTAGAAAAGGCAGAGACACAGAGACTGGGGGAGTAGTAAAGGCAGAGACGCAGAGACTGGGGGAGAAGTAAAGGCAGAGACGCAGAGACTGGGGGAGTAGTAAAGGCAGAGACACAGAGGCTGGGGGAGTAGTAAAGGCAGAGACACAGAGACTGGGGGAGTAGTAAAGGCAGAGACACAGAGGCTGGGGGAGTAGTAAAGGCAGAGACGCAGAGACTGGGGGAGTAGTGAAGGCAGAGACACGGAGACTGGGAGTAGAAAAGGCAGAGACGCAGAGACTGGGGGGAGTAAAGGCAGAGACGAAGAGACTAGGGGAGTCGTAAAGACAGAGGCACAGAGACTGGGGGAGTAGTAAAGGCAGAGGCGCAGAGACTGGGGGAGTAGTAAAGGCAGAGACACAGAGACTGGGGGAGTAGAAAAGGCAGAGACACAGAGACTGGGGGAGTAGTAAAGGCAGAGACGCAGAGACTGGGGGAGTAGGAAAGGCAGAGACACAGAGACTGGGGGAGTAGTAAAGGCAGAGACGCAGAGACTGGGAGTAGAAAAGGCAGAGACACAGAGACTCGGGGAGTAGTAAAGGCAGAGACGCAGAGACTGGGGGAGAAGTAAAGGCAGAGACGCAGAGACTGGGGGAGTAGTAAAGGCAGAGACACAGAGACTCGGGGAGTAAAGGCAGAGATGCAGAGACGGGGGGAGTAATAAAGGCAGAGACTCGGGGAGTAGTAAAGGCCGAGACGCAGAGACTCGGGGAGTAGTAAAGGCAGAGACGCAGAGACTGGGAGTAGAAAAGGCAGAGACACAGAGACTGGGGGAGTAGTAAAGGCAGAGACACAGAGGCTGGGGGAGTAATAAAGGCAGAGACGCAGAGACTGGGGGAGTAGTAAAGGCAGAGACACAGAGACTGGGGGAGGAGTAAAGGCAGAGACACAGAGACTGGGGGAGTAGTAAAGGCAGAGACGCAGAGACTGGGGGAGTAGTAAAGGCAGAGACGCAGAGACTGGGGGAGTAGTAAAGGCAGAGACGCAGAGACTGGGGGAGTAAAGGCAG
Organism: Mustelus asterias; assembly: GCF_964213995.1. Taxonomy (NCBI): domain Eukaryota; kingdom Metazoa; phylum Chordata; class Chondrichthyes; order Carcharhiniformes; family Triakidae; genus Mustelus; species Mustelus asterias. The sequence goes on from NC_135805.1 coordinate 9,831,163, forward strand.
AGACGCAGAGACTGGGGGAGTAGTAAAGGCAGAGACGCAGAGACTCGGGGAGTAAAGGCAGAGATGCAGAGACGGGGGGAGTAATAAAGGCAGAGACTCGGGGAGTTGTAAAGGCAGAGACGCAGAGACTGGGAGTAGAAAAGGCAGAGACGCAGAGGCTGGGGGAGTAGTAAAGGCAGAGACACAGAGACTGGGGGAGTAGTAAAGGCAGAGACGCAGAGACTGGGGGAGTAGTAAAGGCAGAGACGCAGAGACTCGGGGAGTAAAGGCAGAGATGCAGAGACGGGGGGAGTAATAAAGGCAGAGACTCGGGGAGTTGTAAAGGCAGAGACGCAGAGACTGGGAGTAGAAAAGGCAGAGACGCAGAGGCTGGGGGAGTAGTAAAGGCAGAGACACAGAGACTGGGGGAGTAGTAAAGGCAGAGACGCAGAGACTGGGGGAGTAGTAAAGGCAGAGACGCAGAGACACGGGGAGTAGTAAAGGCAGAGACGCAGAGACTGGGGGAGTAGTAAAGGCAGAGACACAGAGACTGGGGGAGTAGTAAAGGCAGAGACACAGAGACTGGGGGAGTAGTAAAGGCAGAGACACAGAGGCTGGGGGAGTAAAGGCAGAGACGCAGAGACTGTGGGAGTGAAGGCAGAGACGCAGAGACTGGGGGAGTAGTAAAGGCAGAGACGCAGAGACTGGGGGAGTAGTAAAGGCAGAGACACAGAGGCTGGGGGAGTAGTAAAGGCAGAGACGCAGAGACTGGGAGTAGAAAAGGCAGAGACGCAGAGACTGGGGGAGTAGTAAAGGCTGAGACGCAGAGACTCGGGGAGTACTTAAGGCAGAGACGCAGAGACTGGGGGAGTAGTAAAGGCAGAGACGCAGAGACTCGGGGAGTAGTAAAGGCAGAGACGCAGAGACTGGGGGAGTAGTAAAGGCAGAGACGCAGAGACTGGGGGAGTAAAGGCAGAGGCGCAGAGACTGGGGAGTAGTAAAGGCAGAGACGCAGAGACTGGGGGAGTAGTAAAGGCAGAGACGCAGAGACTGGGGGAGTAGCAAAAGCAGAGACGCAGAGACTCGGGGAGTAGTTAAGGCAGAGACGCAGAGACTGGGGGAGTAGTAAAGGCAGAGACGCAGAGACTGGGGGAGTAGTAAAGGCAGAGACGCAGAGACTGGGGGAGTAAAGGCAGAGGCGCAGAGACTGGGGAGTAGTAAAGGCAGTGACGCAGAGACTCGGGGAGTAGTAAAGGCAGAGACGCAGAGACTGGGGGCGTAGTAAAGGCAGAGACGCAGAGACTGGGGGAGTAGTAAAGGCAGAGGCGCAGAGACTGGGGGAGTAGTAAAGGCAGAGACGCAGAGACTGGGGGAGTAAAGGCAGAGGCGCAGAGACTGGGGAGTAGTAAAGGCAGAGACACAGAGACTCGGGGAGGAGTAAAGGCAGAGACGCAGAGACTGGGGGCGTAGTAAAGGCAGAGACGCAGAGACTGGGGGAGTAGTAATGGCAGAGACGCAGAAACTGTGGGAGTAGTAAAGGCAGAGACGCAGAGACTGGGAGTAGAAAAGGCAGAGACGCAGAGACTCGGGGAGTAGTAAAGGCAGAGACGCAGAGACTGGGGGAGTAATAAAGGCACAGACTGGGGGAGTAATAAAGGCAGAGGCGCAGAGACTGGGGGAGTAGTAAAGGCAGAGACGCAGAGACTGGGGGAGTAGTAAAGGCAGAGGCGCAGAGACTGGGGGAGTAGTAAAGGCAGAGACGCAGAGACTGGGGGAGTAAGTAAAGGCAGAGACGTAGAGACTGGGGGAGTAAAGGCAGAGGCGCAGAGACTGGGGAGTAGTAAAGGCAGAGACACAGAGACTCGGGGAGTAGTAAAGGCAGAGACGCAGAGACTGGGGGAGTAGTAAAGGCAGAGGCGCAGAGACTGGGGGAGTAGTAAAGGCAGAGACGCAGAGACTGGGGGAGTAAGTAAAGGCAGAGACGCAGAGACTGGGGGAGTACAGGCAGAGGCGCAGAGACTGGGGAGTAGTAAAGGCAGAGACACAGAGACTCGGGGAGTAGTAAAGGCAGAGACGCAGAGACTGGGGGAGTAGTAAAGGCAGAGACGCAGAGACTGGGGGAGTAGTAAAGGCAGAGACACAGAGACTGGGGGAGTAGCAATGGCAGAGACGCAGAAACTGTGGGAGTAGTAAAGGCAGAGACGCATTGACTGGGGAGTAGTAAAGGCAGAGATGCAGAGACTGGGGGAGTAGTAAAGGCAGAGACGCAGATACTGGGGGAGTAGTAAAGGCAGAGACGCAGAGACTGGGGGAGTAGTAAAGGCAGAGATGCAGAGACTCGGGGAGTAGTTAAGGCAGAGACGCAGAGGTTGGGAGTGGAAAAGGCAGAGACGCAGAGACTCGGGGAGTAGTAAAGGCAGAGACGCAGATACTGGGAGTAGTAAAGGCAGAGACGCAGAGACTGGGAGTAGAAAAGGCAGAGACGCAGAGACTGGGGGAGTAGTAAAGGCTGAGACGCAGAGACTCGGGGAGCAGTAAAGGCAGAGACGCAGAGACTGGGAGTAGAAAAGGCAGAGACGCAGAGACTGGGAGTAGAAAAGGCCGAGACGCAGAGACTGGGGGAGTAGTAAAGGCAGAGACGCAGAGACTCGGGGAGTACTTAAGGCAGAGACGCAGAGACTGGGGGAGTAGTAAAGGCAGAGACGCAGAGACTCGGGGAGTAGTAAAGGCAGAGACGCAGAGACTGGGGGAGTAGTAAAGGCAGAGACGCAGAGACTGGGGGAGTCAAGGCAGAGGCGCAGAGACTGGGGAGTAGTAAAGGCAGAGACGCAAAGACTGGGGGAGTAGTAAAGGCAGAGACGCAGAGACTGGGGGAGTAGTAAAAGCAGAGACGCAGAGACTCGGGGAGTAGTTAAGGCAGAGACGCAGAGACTGGGGGAGTAGTAAAGGCAGAGACGCAGAGACTGGGGGAGTAGTAAAGGCAGAGACGCAGAGACTGGGGGAGTAGTAAAGGCAGAGGCGCAGAGACTGGGGGAGTAGTAAAGGCAGAGACGCAGAGACTGGGGGAGTAAGTAAAGGCAGAGACGTAGAGACTGGGGGAGTAAAGGCAGAGGCGCAGAGACTGGGGAGTAGTAAAGGCAGAGACGCAGAGACTCGGGGAGTAGTAAAGGCAGAGACGCAGAGACTGGGGGCGTAGTAAAGGCAGAGACGCAGAGACTGGGGGAGTAGGAAAGGCAGAGGCGCAGAGACTGGGGGAGTAGTAAAGGCAGAGACGCAGAGACTGGGGGAGTAAGTGAAGGCAGAGACGCAGAGACTGGGGGAGTAAAGGCAGAGGCGCAGAGACTGGGGAGTAGTAAAGGCAGAGACACAGAGACTCGGGGAGTAGTAAAGGCAGAGACGCAGAGACTGGGGGAGGAGTAAAGGCAGAGACGCAGAGACTGGGGGAGTAGTAAAGGCAGAGACACAGAGACTGGGGGAGTAGCAATGGCAGAGACGCAGAAACTGTGGGAGTAGTAAAGGCAGAGACGCATTGACTGGGGAGTAGTAAAGGCAGAGATGCAGAGACTGGGGGAGTAGTAAAGGCAGAGACGCAGAGACTGGGGGAGTAGTAAAGGCAGAGACGCAGAGACTGGGGGAGTAGTAAAGGCAGAGACGCAGAGACTGGGGGAGTAGTAAAGGCAGAGACACGGAGACTCGGGGAGTAGTAAAGGCAGAGACGCAGAGACTGGGGGAGTAGTAAAGGCAGAGACGCAGAGACAGGGAGTAGAAAAGGCAGAGACGCAGAGACTGGGAGTAGTAAAGGCAGAGACGCAGAGACTGGGAGTGGAAAAGGCAGAGACGCAGAGACGGGGGGAGTAGTAAAGGCAGAGACGCAGAGACACGGGGCGTAGTAAAGGCAGAGTCGCAGAGACTGGGGGAGTAGTAAAGGCAGAGACGCAGAGACTGGGGGAGTAGTAAAGGCAGAGACGCAGAGACTGGGGGAGTAGTAAAGGCAGATACGCAGAGACTGGGGGAGTAAAGGCAGAGACGCAGAGACGGGGAGAGTAGTAAATGCAGAGACACAGAGACTCGGGGAGTAGTAAAGGCAGAGACGCAGAGACTGGGGGAGTAGTAAAGGCAGAGACACAGAGACTCGGGAAGTAGTAAAGGCAGAGACGCAGAGACTGGGGGAGTAGTAAAGGCAGAAACAGAGACTCGGGGAGTAAACGCAGAGACACAGAGGCTGGGGGAGTAAAGGCACAGACGCAGAGACTGGGGGAGTAAAGGCACAGACGCAGAGAGGGGAGTAATAAAGGCAGAGACTCGGGGAGTAGTAAAGGCAGAGACGCAGAGACTTGGAGTCGAAAAGGCAAAGACGCAGAGACTGGGGGAGTAGTAAAGGCAGAGACACAGAGGCTGGGGGAATAGTAAAGGCAGAGACACAGAGGCTGGGGGAGGAGTAAAGGCAGAGACGCAGAGACTGGGGGAGTAGTAAAGGCAGAGACACGGAGACTGGGAGTCGAAAAGGCAGAGACGCAGAGACTGGGGTGAGTAAAGGCAGAGACGAAGAGACTGGGGGAGTAGTAAAGGCAGAGACACAGAGACTGGGGGAGTAGAAAAGGCAGAGGCGCAGAGACTGGGGGAGTAGTAAAGGCAGAGACACAGAGACTGGGGGAGTAGAAAAGGCAGAGACACAGAGACTGGGGGAGTAGTAAAGGCAGAGACGCAGAGACTGGGGGAGAAGTAAAGGCAGAGACGCAGAGACTGGGGGAGTAGTAAAGGCAGAGACACAGAGGCTGGGGGAGTAGTAAAGGCAGAGACACAGAGACTGGGGGAGTAGTAAAGGCAGAGACACAGAGGCTGGGGGAGTAGTAAAGGCAGAGACGCAGAGACTGGGGGAGTAGTGAAGGCAGAGACACGGAGACTGGGAGTAGAAAAGGCAGAGACGCAGAGACTGGGGGGAGTAAAGGCAGAGACGAAGAGACTAGGGGAGTCGTAAAGACAGAGGCACAGAGACTGGGGGAGTAGTAAAGGCAGAGGCGCAGAGACTGGGGGAGTAGTAAAGGCAGAGACACAGAGACTGGGGGAGTAGAAAAGGCAGAGACACAGAGACTGGGGGAGTAGTAAAGGCAGAGACGCAGAGACTGGGGGAGTAGGAAAGGCAGAGACACAGAGACTGGGGGAGTAGTAAAGGCAGAGACGCAGAGACTGGGAGTAGAAAAGGCAGAGACACAGAGACTCGGGGAGTAGTAAAGGCAGAGACGCAGAGACTGGGGGAGAAGTAAAGGCAGAGACGCAGAGACTGGGGGAGTAGTAAAGGCAGAGACACAGAGACTCGGGGAGTAAAGGCAGAGATGCAGAGACGGGGGGAGTAATAAAGGCAGAGACTCGGGGAGTAGTAAAGGCCGAGACGCAGAGACTCGGGGAGTAGTAAAGGCAGAGACGCAGAGACTGGGAGTAGAAAAGGCAGAGACACAGAGACTGGGGGAGTAGTAAAGGCAGAGACACAGAGGCTGGGGGAGTAATAAAGGCAGAGACGCAGAGACTGGGGGAGTAGTAAAGGCAGAGACACAGAGACTGGGGGAGGAGTAAAGGCAGAGACACAGAGACTGGGGGAGTAGTAAAGGCAGAGACGCAGAGACTGGGGGAGTAGTAAAGGCAGAGACGCAGAGACTGGGGGAGTAGTAAAGGCAGAGACGCAGAGACTGGGGGAGTAAAGGCAGAGACGCAGAGACTGGGGGAGTAGTAAAGGCAGAGACGCAGAGACTCGGGGAGTAAAGGCAGAGATGCAGAGACGGGGGGAGTAATAAAGGCAGAGACTCGGGGAGTTGTAAAGGCAGAGACGCAGAGACTGGGAGTAGAAAAGGCAGAGACGCAGAGGCTGGGGGAGTAGTAAAGGCAGAGACACAGAGACTGGGGGAGTAGTAAAGGCAGAGACGCAGAGACTGGGGGAGTAGTAAAGGCAGAGACGCAGAGACTCGGGGAGTAAAGGCAGAGATGCAGAGACGGGGGGAGTAATAAAGGCAGAGACTCGGGGAGTTGTAAAGGCAGAGACGCAGAGACTGGGAGTAGAAAAGGCAGAGACGCAGAGGCTGGGGGAGTAGTAAAGGCAGAGACACAGAGACTGGGGGAGTAGTAAAGGCAGAGACGCAGAGACTGGGGGAGTAGTAAAGGCAGAGACGCAGAGACACGGGGAGTAGTAAAGGCAGAGACGCAGAGACTGGGGGAGTAGTAAAGGCAGAGACACAGAGACTGGGGGAGTAGTAAAGGCAGAGACACAGAGACTGGGGGAGTAGTAAAGGCAGAGACACAGAGGCTGGGGGAGTAAAGGCAGAGACGCAGAGACTGTGGGAGTGAAGGCAGAGACGCAGAGACTGGGGGAGTAGTAAAGGCAGAGACGCAGAGACTGGGGGAGTAGTAAAGGCAGAGACACAGAGGCTGGGGGAGTAGTAAAGGCAGAGACGCAGAGACTCGGGGAGTAGTAAAGGCAGAGACACAGAGACTGGGGGAGTAATAAAGGCAGAGACACAGAGACTGGGGGAGTAATAAAGGCAGAGACGCAGAGACTCGGGGAGTAGTAAAGGCAGAGACGCAGAGACTGGGGGAGTAGTAAAGGGAGAGACGCAGAGACTGGGGGAGTAGTAAAGGCAGAGACGCAGAGACTCGGGGAGTAGTAAAGGCAGAGACACAGAGACTGGGGGAGTAGTAAAGGCAGAGACGCAGAGACTCGGGGAGTAGTAAAGGCAGAGACACAGAGACTGGGGGAGTAATAAAGGCAGAGACACAGAGACTGGGGGAGTAGTAAAGGCAGAGACGCAGAGACTCGGGGAGTAGTAAAGGCAGAGACGCAGAGACTGGGAGTAGAAAAGGCAGAGACACAGAGGCTGGGGGAGTAGTAAAGGCAGAGACACAGAGGCTGGGGGAGTAGTAAAGGGAGAGACACAGAGGCTGGGGGAGTTGTAAAGGGAGAGACGCAGAGACTGGGGGAGTAGTAAAGGCAGAGACACAGAGACTGGGGGAGTAGTAAAGGCAGAGACACAGAGACTCGGGGAGTAGGAAAGGCAGAGACGCAGAGACTGGGGGAGTAGTAAAGGCAGAGACGCAGAGACTCGGGGAGTAGTTAAGGCAGAGACGCAGAGGTTGGGAGTGGAAAAGGCAGAGACGCAGAGACTCGGGGAGTAGTAAAGGCAGAGACGCAGAGACGGGGGGAGTAGTAAAGGCAGAGACGCAGATACTGGGAGTAGTAAAGGCAGAGACGCAGAGACTGGGAGTAGAAAAGGCAGAGACGCAGAGACTGGGGGAGTAGTAAAGGCTGAGACGCAGAGACTGGGAGTAGAAAAGGCAGAGACGCAGAGACTGGGAGTAGAAAAGGCCGAGACGCAGAGACTGGGGGAGTAGTAAAGGCAGAGACGCAGAGACTCGGGGAGTACTTAAGGCAGAGACGCAGAGACTGGGGGAGTAGTAAAGGCAGAGACGCAGAGACTCGGGGAGTAGTAAAGGCAGAGACGCAGAGACTGGGGGAGTAGTAAAGGCAGAGACGCAGAGACTGGGGGAGTAAAGGCAGAGGCGCAGAGACTGGGGAGTAGTAAAGGCAGAGACGCAGAGACTGGGGGAGTAGTAAAGGCAGAGACGCAGAGACTGGGGGAGTAGCAAAAGCAGAGACGCAGAGACTCGGGGAGTAGTTAAGGCAGAGACGCAGAGACTGGGGGAGTAGTAAAGGCAGAGACGCAGAGACTGGGGGAGGAGTAAAGGCAGAGACGCAGAGACTGGGGGAGTAGTAAAGGCAGAGGCGCAGAGACTGGGGGAGTAAGTAAAGGCAGAGACGCAGAGACTGGGGGAGTAAGTAAAGGCAGAGACGCAGAGACTGGGGGAGTAAAGGCAGAGGCGCAGAGACTGGGGAGTAGTAAAGGCAGAGACACAGAGACTCGGGGAGTAGTAAAGGCAGAGACGCAGAGACTGGGGGCGTAGTAAAGGCAGAGACGCAGAGACTGGGGGAGTAGTAAAGGCAGAGGCGCAGAGACTGGGGGAGTAGTAAAGGCAGAGACGCAGAGACTGGGGGAGTAAAGGCAGAGGCGCAGAGACAGGGGAGTAGTAAAGGCAGAGACACAGAGACTCGGGGAGTAGTAAAGGCAGAGACGCAGAGACTGGGGGCGTAGTAAAGGCAGAGACGCAGAGACTGGGGGAGTAGTAAAGGCAGAGACGCAGAAACTGTGGGAGTAGTAAAGGCAGAGACGCAGAGACTGGGAGTAGAAAAGGCAGAGACGCAGAGACTCGGGGAGTAGTAAAGGCAGAGACGCAGAGACTGGGGGAGTAATAAAGGCACAGACTGGGGGAGTAATAAAGGCAGAGGCGCAGAGACGGGGAGAGCAGTAAAGGCAGAGACGCAGAGACTGGTGGAATAGTAAAGGCAGAGGCGCAGAGACAGGGGGAGTAGGAAAGGCAGAGACACAGAGGCTGGGGGAGTAGGAAAGGCAGAGACGCAGAGACTGGGGGAGTAGTAAAGGCAGAGACACAGAGACTGGGGGAGTAGTAAAGGCAGAGACACAGAGGCTCGGGGAGTAGTAAAGGCAGAGACGCAGAGACTGGGGGAGTAGTAAAGGCAGTGACGCAGAGACTCGGGGAGTAGTTAAGGCAGAGACGCAGAGGTTCGGAGTGGAAAAGGCAGAGACGCAGAGACTCGGGGAGTAGTAAAGGCAGAGACGCAGAGACGGGGGGAGTAGTAAAGGCAGAGACGCAGAGACTCGGGGAGTAGTAAAGGCAGAGACGCAGAGACTGGGAGTAGAAAAGGCAGAGACGCAGAGACCCGGGGAGCAGTAAAGGCAGAGACGCAGAGACTGGGAGTAGAAAAGGCAGAGACGCAGAGACTGGGAGTAGAAAAGGACGAGACGCAGAGACTGGGGGAGTAGTAAAGGCAGAGACGCAGAGACTGGGGGAGTACTTAAGGCAGAGACGCAGAGACTGGGGGAGTAGTAAAGGCAGAGACGCAGAGACTCGGGGACTAGTAAAGGCAGAGACGCAGAGACTCGGGGACTAGTAAAGGCAGAGACGCAGAGACTCGGGGACTAGTAAAGGCAGAGACGCAGAGACTGGGGGAGTAGTAAAGGCAGAGACGCAGAGACTGGGGGAGTAAAGGCAGAGGCGCAGAGACTGGGGAGTAGTAAAGGCAGAGACGCAGAGACTGGGGGAGTAGTAAAGGCAGAGACGCAGAGACTGGGGGAGTAGTAAAGGCAGAGACGCAGAGACTCGGGGACTAGTAAAGGCAGAGACGCAGAGACTCGGGGACTAGTAAAGGCAGAGACGCAGAGACTGGGGGAGTAGTAAAGGCAGAGGCGCAGAGACTGGGGGAGTAGTAAAGGCAGAGACACAGAGACTGGGGGAGTAGAAAAGGCAGAGACACAGAGACTGGGGGAGTAGTAAAGGCAGAGACGCAGAGACTGGGGGAGTAGTAAAGGCAGAGACACAGAGACTGGGGGAGTAGTAAAGGCAGAGACGCAGAGACTGGGAGTAGAAAAGGCAGAGACGCAGAGACTGGGAGTAGAAAAGGCAGAGACACAGAGACTCGGGGAGTAGTAAAGGCAGAGACGCAGAGACTGGGGGAGTAGTAAAGGCAGAGACGCAGAGACTGGGGGAGTAGTAAAGGCAGAGACACAGAGACTGGGGGAGTAGTTAAGGCAGAGACGCAGAGACTGGGGGAGTAAAGGCAGAGACGCAGAGACTGGGGGAGTAGTAAAGGCAGAGACACAGAGACTCGGGGAGTAAAGGCAGAGATGCAGAGACGGGGGGAGTAATAAAGGCAGAGACTCGGGGAGTAGTAAAGGCCGAGACGCAGAGACTCGGGGAGTAGTAAAGGCAGAGACGCAGAGACTGGGAGTAGAAAAGGCAGAGACACAGAGACTGGGGGAGTAGTAAAGGCAGAGACACAGAGACTGGGGGAGTAGTAAAGGCAGAGACACAGAGACTGGGGGAGTAGTAAAGGCAGAGACACAGAGACTGGGGGAGTAGTAAAGGCAGAGACGCAGAGACCGGGGGAGTAGTAAAGGCAGAGACACAGAGACTCGGGGAGTAAAGGCAGAGATGCAGAGACGGGGGGAGTAATAAAGGCAGAGACTCGGGGAGTAGTAAAGGCCGAGGCGCAGAGACTCGGGGAGTAGTAAAGGCAGAGACGCAGAGACTGGGAGTAGAAAAGGCAGAGACGCAGAGACTGGGGGAGTAGTAAAGGCAGAGACACAGACACTGGGGGAGTAGTAAAGGCAGAGACGCAGAGACTGGGGGAGTAGTAAAGGCAGACACGCAGAGACACGGGGAGTAGTAAAGGCAGAGACGCAGAGACTGGGGGAGTAGTAAAGGCAGAGACACAGAGACTGGGGGAGTAGTAAAGGCAGAGACACAGAGACTGGGGGAGTAGTAAAGGCAGAGACGCAGAGACTGTGGGAGTGAAGGCAGAGACGCAGAGACTGGGGGAGTAGTAAAGGCAGAGACGCAGAGACTGGGGGAGTAGTAAAGGCAGAGACGCAGAGACTGGGGGAGTAGTAAAGGCTGAGACGCAGAGACTGGGGGAGTAGTAAAGGCAGAGACGCAGAGACTGGGGGAGTAGTAAAGGCAGAGACATAGAGGCTGGGGGAGTAGTAAAGGCAGAGACGCAGAGACTGGGGGAGTAGTAAAGGCAGAGACACAGAGGCTGGGGCAGTAGTAAAGGCAGAGACACAGTGGCTGGGGGAGTAGTAAAGGCAGAGACGCAGAGACTGGGGGAGTAGTAAAGGCAGAGACACAGAGACTGGGGAGTAGTAAAGGCAGAGACGCAGAGACTGGGAGTAGAAAAGGGAGAGACACAGAGGCTGGGGAGTAGTAAAGGCAGAGACGCAGAGACTGGGAGTAGAAAAGGGAGAGACACAGAGGCTGGGGGAGTAGTAAAGGGAGAGACACAGAGGCTGGGGGAGTAGTAAAGGGAGAGACGCAGAGACTGGGGGAGGAGTAAAGGCAGAGACGCAGAGACTCGGGGAGTAGTAAAGGCAGAGACACAGAGACTGGGGGAGTAATAAAGGCAGAGACACAGAGACTGGGGGAGTAATAAAGGCAGAGACGCAGAGACTCGGGGAGTAGTAAAGGCAGAGACGCAGAGACTGGGGAAGTAGTAAAGGGAGAGACGCAGAGACTGGGGGAGTAGTAAAGGCAGAGACGCAGAGACTCGGGGAGTAGTAAAGGCAGAGACACAGAGACTGGGGGAGTAGTAAAGGCAGAGACGCAGAGACTCGGGGAGTAGTAAAGGCAGAGACACAGAGACTGGGGGAGTAATAAAGGCAGAGACACAGAGACTGGGGGAGTAGTAAAGGCAGAGACGCAGAGACTCGGGGAGTAGTAAAGGCAGAGACGCAGAGACTGGGAGTAGAAAAGGCAGAGACACAGAGACTGGGGGAGTAGTAAAGGCAGACACACAGAGGCTGGGGGAGTAGTAAAGGGAGAGACACAGAGGCTGGGGGAGTAGTAAAGGCAGAGACACAGAGACTGGGGGAGTAGTAAAGGCAGAGACACAGAGACTCGGGGAGTAGTAAAGGCAGAGACACAGAGACTGGGGGAGTAGTAAAGGCAGAGACACAGAGACTGGGGAGTAGTAAAGGCAGAGACGCAGAGACTGGGAGTAGAAAAGGGAGAGACACAGAGGCTGGGGAGTAGTAAAGGCAGAGACGCAGAGACTGGGAGTAGAAAAGGGAGAGACACAGAGGCTGGGGGAGTAGTAAAGGGAGAGACACAGAGGCTGGGGGAGTAGTAAAGGGAGAGACGCAGAGACTGGGGGAGTAGTAAAGGCAGAGACGCAGAGACTCGGGGAGTAGTAAAGGCAGAGACACAGAGACTGGGGGAGTAATAAAGGCAGAGACACAGAGACTGGGGGAGTAATAAAGGCAGAGACGCAGAGACTCGGGGAGTAGTAAAGGCAGAGACGCAGAGACTGGGGAAGTAGTAAAGGGAGAGACGCAGAGACTGGGGGAGTAGTAAAGGCAGAGACGCAGAGACTCGGGGAGTAGTAAAGGCAGAGACACAGAGACTGGGGGAGTAATAAAGGCAGAGACACAGAGACTGGGGGAGTAGTAAAGGCAGAGACGCAGAGACTCGGGGAGTAGTAAAGGCAGAGACACAGAGACTGGGGGAGTAATAAAGGCAGAGACACAGAGACTGGGGGAGTAGTAAAGGCAGAGACGCAGAGACTCGGGGAGTAGTAAAGGCAGAGACGCAGAGACTGGGAGTAGAAAAGGCAGAGACACAGAGGCTGGGGGAGTAGTAAAGGCAGACACACAGAGGCTGGGGGAGTAGTAAAGGGAGAGACACAGAGGCTGGGGGAGTAGTAAAGGCAGAGACACAGAGACTGGGGGAGTAGTAAAGGCAGAGACACAGAGACTCGGGGAGTAGTAAAGGCAGAGACGCAGAGACTGGGGGAGAAGTAAAGGCAGAGACGCAGAGACTCGGGGAGTAGTAAAGGCAGAGACACAGAGACTGGGGGAGTAATAAAGGCAGAGACACAGAGACTGGGGGAGTAATAAAGGCAGAGACGCAGAGACTCGGGGAGTAGTAAAGGCAGAGACGCAGAGACTGGGGAAGTAGTAAAGGGAGAGACGCAGAGACTGGGGGAGTAGTAAAGGCAGAGACGCAGAGACTCGGGGAGTAGTAAAGGCAGAGACACAGAGACTGGGGGAGTAGTAAAGGCAGAGACGCAGAGACTCGGGGAGTAGTAAAGGCAGAGACACAGAGACTGGGGGAGTAATAAAGGCAGAGACACAGAGACTGGGGGAGTAGTAAAGGCAGAGACGCAGAGACTCGGGGAGTAGTAAAGGCAGAGACGCAGAGACTGGGAGTAGAAAAGGCAGAGACACAGAGACTGGGGGAGTAGTAAAGGCAGACACACAGAGGCTGGGGGAGTAGTAAAGGGAGAGACACAGAGGCTGGGGGAGTAGTAAAGGCAGAGACACAGAGACTGGGGGAGTAGTAAAGGCAGAGACACAGAGACTCGGGGAGTAGTAAAGGCAGAGACACAGAGACTGGGGGAGTAGTAAAGGCAGAGACACAGAGACTGGGGAGTAGTAAAGGCAGAGACGCAGAGACTGGGAGTAGAAAAGGGAGAGACACAGAGGCTGGGGAGTAGTAAAGGCAGAGACGCAGAGACTGGGAGTAGAAAAGGGAGAGACACAGAGGCTGGGGGAGTAGTAAAGGGAGAGACACAGAGGCTGGGGGAGTAGTAAAGGGAGAGACGCAGAGACTGGGGGAGTAGTAAAGGCAGAGACGCAGAGACTCGGGGAGTAGTAAAGGCAGAGACACAGAGACTGGGGGAGTAATAAAGGCAGAGACACAGAGACTGGGGGAGTAATAAAGGCAGAGACGCAGAGACTCGGGGAGTAGTAAAGGCAGAGACGCAGAGACTGGGGAAGTAGTAAAGGGAGAGACGCAGAGACTGGGGGAGTAGTAAAGGCAGAGACGCAGAGACTCGGGGAGTAGTAAAGGCAGAGACACAGAGACTGGGGGAGTAATAAAGGCAGAGACACAGAGACTGGGGGAGTAGTAAAGGCAGAGACGCAGAGACTCGGGGAGTAGTAAAGGCAGAGACACAGAGACTGGGGGAGTAATAAAGGCAGAGACACAGAGACTGGGGGAGTAGTAAAGGCAGAGACGCAGAGACTCGGGGAGTAGTAAAGGCAGAGACGCAGAGACTGGGAGTAGAAAAGGCAGAGACACAGAGGCTGGGGGAGTAGTAAAGGCAGACACACAGAGGCTGGGGGAGTAGTAAAGGGAGAGACACAGAGGCTGGGGGAGTAGTAAAGGCAGAGACACAGAGACTGGGGGAGTAGTAAAGGCAGAGACACAGAGACTCGGGGAGTAGTAAAGGCAGAGACGCAGAGACTGGGGGAGAAGTAAAGGCAGAGACGCAGAGACTCGGGGAGTAGTTAAGGCAGAGACGCAGAGGTTGGGAGTGGAAAAGGCAGAGACGCAGAGACTCGGGGAGTAGTAAAGGCAGAGACGCAGAGACGGGGGGAGTAGTAAAGGCAGAGACGCAGAGACTCGGGGAGTAGTAAAGGCAGAGACGCAGATACTGGGAGTAGTAAAGGCAGAGACGCAGAGACTGGGAGTAGAAAAGGCAGAGACGCAGAGACTGGGGGAGTAGTAAAGGCAGAGACGCAGAGACTCGGGGAGCAGTAAAGGCAGAGACGCAGAGACTGGGAGTAGAAAAGGCAGAGACGCAGAGACTGGGAGTAGAAAAGGCCGAGACGCAGAGACTGGGGGAGTAGTAAAGGCAGAGACGCAGAGACTCGGGGAGTACTTAAGGCAGAGACGCAGAGACTGGGGGAGTAGTAAAGGCAGAGACGCAGAGATCGGGGAGTAGTAAAGGCAGAGACGCAGAGACTGGGGGAGTAGTAAAGGCAGAGACGCAGAGACTGGGGGAGTAAAGGCAGAGGCGCAGAGACGGGAGTAGTAAAGGCAGAGACGCAGAGACTGGGGGAGTAGTAAAGGCAGAGACGCAGAGACTGGGGGAGTAGTAAAAGCAGAGACGCAGAGACTCGGGGAGTAGTTAAGGCAGAGACGCAGAGACTGGGGGAGTAGTAAAGGCAGAGACGCAGAGACTGGGGGAGTAGTAAAGGCAGAGACGCAGAGACTGGGGGAGTAGTAAAGGCAGAGACGCAGAGACTGGGGGAGTAAAGGCAGAGACGCAGAGACGGGGAGAGTAGTAAAGGCAGAGACGCAGAGACTGGGGGAGTAGTAAAGGCAGAGACACAGAGACTCGGGAAGTAGTAAAGGCAGAGACGCAGAGACTGGGGGAGTAAAGGCACAGACGCAGAGACTGGGGGAGTAAAGGCACAGACGCAGAGAGGGGAGTAATAAAGGCAGAGACTCGGGGAGTAGTAAAGGCAGAGACGCAGAGACTTGGAGTCGAAAAGGCAGAGACGCAGAGACTGGGGGAGTAGTAAATGCAGAGACACAGAGGCTGGGGGAGGAGTAAAGGCAGAGACGCAGAGACTGGGGGAGTAGTAAAGGCAGAGACACGGAGACTGGGAGTCGAAAAGGCAGAGACGCAGAGACTGGGGTGAGTAAAGGCAGAGACGAAGAGACTGGGGGAGTAGTTAAGGCAGAGACGCAGAGGTTGGGAGTGGAAAAGGCAGAGACGCAGAGACTCGGGGAGTAGTAAAGGCAGAGACGCAGAGACGGGGGGAGTAGTAAAGGCAGAGACGCAGAGACTCGGGGAGTAGTAAAGGCAGAGACGCAGATACTGGGAGTAGAAAAGGCAGAGACGCAGAGACTGGGGGAGTAGTAAAGGCAGAGACGCAGAGACTCGGGGAGCAGTAAAGGCAGAGACGCAGAGACTGGGAGTAGAAAAGGCAGAGACGCAGAGACTGGGAGTAGAAAAGGCAGAGACGCAGAGACTGGGGGAGTAGTAAAGGCAGAGACGCAGAGACTCGGGGAGCAGTAAAGGCAGAGACGCAGAGACTGGGAGTAGAAAAGGCAGAGACGCAGAGACTGGGAGTAGAAAAGGCCGAGACGCAGAGACTGGGGGAGTAGTAAAGGCAGAGACGCAGAGACTCGGCCAGTACTTAAGGCAGAGACGCAGAGACTGGGGGAGTAGTAAAGGCAGAGACGCAGAGATCGGGGAGTAGTAAAGGCAGAGACGCAGAGACTGGGGGAGTAGTAAAGGCAGAGACGCAGAGACTGGGGGAGTAAAGGCAGAGGCGCAGAGACTGGGGAGTAGTAAAGGCAGAGACGCAGAGACTGGGGGAGTAGTAAAGGCAGAGACGCAGAGACTGGGGGAGTAGTAAAAGCAGAGACGCAGAGACTCGGGGAGTAGTTAAGGCAGAGACGCAGAGACTGGGGGAGGAGTAAAGGCAGAGACGCAGAGACTGGGGGAGTAGTAAAGGCAGAGACGCAGAGACTGGGGGAGTAGTAAAGGCAGAGACGCAGAGACTCGGGGAGTAGTTAAGGCAGAGACGCAGAGGTTGGGAGTGGAAAAGGCAGAGACGCAGAGACTCGGGGAGTAGTAAAGGCAGAGACGCAGATACTGGGAGTAGTAAAGGCAGAGACGCAGAGACTGGGAGTAGAAAAGGCAGAGACGCAGAGACTGGGGGAGTAATAAAGGCTGAGACGCAGAGACTCGGGGAGCAGTAAAGGCAGAGACGCAGAGACTGGGAGTAGAAAAGGCAGAGACGCAGAGACTGGGAGTAGAAAAGGCCGAGACGCAGAGACTGTGGGAGTAGTAAAGGCAGAGACGCAGAGACTCGGGGAGTACTTAAGGCAGAGACGCAGAGACTGGGGGAGTAGTAAAGGCAGAGACGCAGAGACTCGGGGAGTAGTAAAGGCAGAGACGCAGAGACTGAGGGAGTAGTTAAGGCAGAGACGCAGAGACTGGGGGAGTAGTAAAGGCAGAGACGCAGAGACTCGGGGAGTAGTAAAGGCAGAGACGCAGAGACTGAGGGAGTAGTAAAGGCAGAGACGCAGAGACTGGCGGAGTAGTAAAGGCAGAGACGCAGACACTCGGGGAGTAGTAAAGGCAGAGACACAGAGACTGGGGGAGTAGTTAAGGCAGAGACGCAGAGACTGGGGGAGTAGTAAAGGCAGAGACGCAGAGACGCGGGGAGTAGTAAAGGCAGAGACGCAGAGACTGAGGGAGTAGTAAAGGCAGAGACGGAGAGACTGGCGGAGTCAAGGCAGAGGCGCAGAGACTGGGGAGTAGTAAAGGCAGAGACGCAGAGACTGGGGGAGTAGTAAAGGCAGAGACGCAGAGACTGGGGGAGTAGTAAAAGCAGAGACGCAGAGACTCGGGGAGTAGTTAAGGCAGAGACGCAGAGACTGGGGGAGTAGTAAAGGCAGAGACGCAGAGACTGGGGGAGTAGTAAAGGCAGAGACGCAGAGACTGGGGGAGTAGTAAAGGCAGAGGCGCAGAGACTGGGGGAGGAGTAAAGGCAGAGACGCAGAGACTGGGGGAGTAAGTAAAGGCAGAGACGTAGAGACTGGGGGAGTAAAGGCAGAGGCGCAGAGACTGGGGAGTAGTAAAGGCAGAGACACAGAGACTCGGGGAGTAGTAAAGGCAGAGACGCAGAGACTGGGGGCGTAGTAAAGGCAGAGACGCAGAGACTGGGGGAGTAGTAAAGGCAGAGACGCAGAGACTGGGGGAGTAATAAAGGCAGAGACACAGAGACTGGGGGAGTAATAAAGGCAGAGACGCAGAGACTCGGGGAGTAGTAAAGGCAGAGACGCAGAGACTGGGGAAGTAGTAAAGGGAGAGACGCAGAGACTGGGGGAGTAGTAAAGGCAGAGACGCAGAGACTCGGGGAGTAGTAAAGGCAGAGACACAGAGACTGGGGGAGTAATAAAGGCAGAGACACAGAGACTGGGGGAGTAGTAAAGGCAGAGACGCAGAGACTCGGGGAGTAGTAAAGGCAGAGACACAGAGACTGGGGGAGTAATAAAGGCAGAGACACAGAGACTGGGGGAGTAGTAAAGGCAGAGACGCAGAGACTCGGGGAGTAGTAAAGGCAGAGACGCAGAGACTGGGAGTAGAAAAGGCAGAGACACAGAGGCTGGGGGAGTAGTAAAGGCAGACACACAGAGGCTGGGGGAGTAGTAAAGGCAGAGACACAGAGACTGGGGGAGTAGTAAAGGGAGAGACACAGAGGCTGGGGGAGTAGTAAAGGCAGAGACACAGAGACTGGGGGAGTAGTAAAGGCAGAGACACAGAGACTCGGGGAGTAGTAAAGGCAGAGACGCAGAGACTGGGGGAGAAGTAAAGGCAGAGACGCAGAGACTCGGGGAGTAGTTAAGGCAGAGACGCAGAGGTTGGGAGTGGAAAAGGCAGAGACGCAGAGACTCGGGGAGTAGTAAAGGCAGAGACGCAGAGACGGGGGGAGTAGTAAAGGCAGAGACGCAGAGACTCGGGGAGTAGTAAAGGCAGAGACGCAGATACTGGGAGTAGTAAAGGCAGAGACGCAGAGACTGGGAGTAGAAAAGGCAGAGACGCAGAGACTGGGGGAGTAGTAAAGGCAGAGACGCAGAGACTCGGGGAGCAGTAAAGGCAGAGACGCAGAGACTGGGAGTAGAAAAGGCAGAGACGCAGAGACTGGGAGTAGAAAAGGCCGAGACGCAGAGACTGGGGGAGTAGTAAAGGCAGAGACGCAGAGACTCGGGGAGTACTTAAGGCAGAGACGCAGAGACTGGGGGAGTAGTAAAGGCAGAGACGCAGAGATCGGGGAGTAGTAAAGGCAGAGACGCAGAGACTGGGGGAGTAGTAAAGGCAGAGACGCAGAGACTGGGGGAGTAAAGGCAGAGGCGCAGAGACTGGGGAGTAGTAAAGGCAGAGACGCAGAGACTGGGGGAGTAGTAAAGGCAGAGACGCAGAGACTGGGGGAGTAGTAAAAGCAGAGACGCAGAGACTGGGGGAGTAGTGAAGGCAGAGACACGGAGACTGGGAGTAGAAAAGGCAGAGACGCAGAGACTGGGGGGAGTAAAGGCAGAGACGAAGAGACTGGGGGAGTCGTAAAGACAGAGGCACAGAGACTGGGGGAGTAGTAAAGGCAGAGGCGCAGAGACTGGGGGAGTAGTAAAGGCAGAGACACAGAGACTGGGGGAGTAGAAAAGGCAGAGACACAGAGACTGGGGGAGTAGTAAAGGCAGAGACGCAGAGACTGGGGGAGTAGGAAAGGCAGAGACACAGAGACTGGGGGAGTAGTAAAGGCAGAGACGCAGAGACTGGGAGTAGAAAAGGCAGAGACACAGAGACTCGGGGAGTAGTAAAGGCAGAGACGCAGAGACTCGGGGAGTAAAGGCAGAGATGCAGAGACGGGGGGAGTAATAAAGGCAGAGACTCGGGGAGTAGTAAAGGCCGAGACGCAGAGACTCGGGGAGTAGTAAAGGCAGAGACGCAGAGACTGGGAGTAGAAAAGGCAGAGACACAGAGACTGGGGGAGTAGTAAAGGCAGAGACACAGAGGCTGGGGGAGTAATAAAGGCAGAGACGCAGAGACTGGGGGAGTAGTAAAGGCAGAGACACAGAGACTGGGGGAGGAGTAAAGGCAGAGACACAGAGACTGGGGGAGTAGTAAAGGCAGAGACGCAGAGACTGGGGGAGTAGTAAAGGCAGAGACGCAGAGACTGGGGGAGTAGTAAAGGCAGAGACGCAGAGACTGGGGGAGTAAAGGCAGAGACGCAGAGACTGGGGGAGTAGTAAAGGCAGAGACGCAGAGACTCGGGGAGTAAAGGCAGAGATGCAGAGACGGGGGGAGTAATAAAGGCAGAGACTCGGGGAGTTGTAAAGGCAGAGACGCAGAGACTGGGAGTAGAAAAGGCAGAGACGCAGAGGCTGGGGGAGTAGTAAAGGCAGAGACACAGAGACTGGGGGAGTAGTAAAGGCAGAGACGCAGAGACTGGGGGAGTAGTAAAGGCAGAGACGCAGAGACTCGGGGAGTAAAGGCAGAGATGCAGAGACGGGGGGAGTAATAAAGGCAGAGACTCGGGGAGTTGTAAAGGCAGAGACGCAGAGACTGGGAGTAGAAAAGGCAGAGACGCAGAGGCTGGGGGAGTAGTAAAGGCAGAGACACAGAGACTGGGGGAGTAGTAAAGGCAGAGACGCAGAGACACGGGGAGTAGTAAAGGCAGAGACGCAGAGACTGGGGGAGTAGTAAAGGCAGAGACACAGAGACTGGGGGAGTAGTAAAGGCAGAGACACAGAGACTGGGGGAGTAGTAAAGGCAGAGACACAGAGGCTGGGGGAGTAAAGGCAGAGACGCAGAGACTGTGGGAGTGAAGGCAGAGACGCAGAGACTGGGGGAGTAGTAAAGGCAGAGACGCAGAGACTGGGGGAGTAGTAAAGGCAGAGACACAGAGGCTGGGGGAGTAGTAAAGGCAGAGACGCAGAGACTCGGGGAGTAGTAAAGGCAGAGACACAGAGACTGGGGGAGTAATAAAGGCAGAGACACAGAGACTGGGGGAGTAATAAAGGCAGAGACGCAGAGACTCGGTGAGTAGTAAAGGCAGAGACGCAGAGACTGGGGGAGTAGTAAAGGGAGAGACGCAGAGACTGGGGGAGTAGTAAAGGCAGAGACGCAGAGACTCGGGGAGTAGTAAAGGCAGAGACACAGAGACTGGGGGAGTAGTAAAGGCAGAGACGCAGAGACTCGGGGAGTAGTAAAGGCAGAGACACAGAGACTGGGGGAGTAATAAAGGCAGAGACACAGAGACTGGGGGAGTAGTAAAGGCAGAGACGCAGAGACTCGGGGAGTAGTAAAGGCAGAGACGCAGAGACTGGGAGTAGAAAAGGCAGAGACACAGAGGCTGGGGGAGTAGTAAAGGCAGAGACACAGAGGCTGGGGGAGTAGTAAAGGGAGAGACACAGAGGCTGGGGGAGTTGTAAAGGGAGAGACGCAGAGACTGGGGGAGTAGTAAAGGCAGAGACACAGAGACTGGGGGAGTAGTAAAGGCAGAGACACAGAGACTCGGGGAGTAGTAAAGGCAGAGACGCAGAGACTGGGGGAGTAGTAAAGGCAGAGACGCAGAGACTCGGGGAGTAGTTAAGGCAGAGACGCAGAGGTTGGGAGTGGAAAAGGCAGAGACGCAGAGACTCGGGGAGTAGTAAAGGCAGAGACGCAGAGACGGGGGGAGTAGTAAAGGCAGAGACGCAGAGACTCGGGGAGTAGTAAAGGCAGAGACGCAGATACTGGGAGTAGTAAAGGCAGAGACGCAGAGACTGGGAGTAGAAAAGGCAGAGACGCAGAGACTGGGGGAGTAGTAAAGGCTGAGACGCAGAGACTCGGGGAGTACTTAAGGCAGAGACGCAGAGACTGGGGGAGTAGTAAAGGCAGAGACGCAGAGACTCGGGGAGTAGTAAAGGCAGAGACGCAGAGACTGGGGGAGTAGTAAAGGCAGAGACGCAGAGACTGGGGGAGTAAAGGCAGAGGCGCAGAGACTGGGGAGTAGTAAAGGCAGAGACGCAGAGACTGGGGGAGTAGTAAAGGCAGAGACGCAGAGACTGGGGGAGTAGCAAAAGCAGAGACGCAGAGACTCGGGGAGTAGTTAAGGCAGAGACGCAGAGACTGGGGGAGTAGTAAAGGCAGAGACGCAGAGACTGGGGGAGTAGTAAAGGCAGAGACGCAGAGACTGGGGGAGTAAAGGCAGAGGCGCAGAGACTGGGGAGTAGTAAAGGCAGAGACGCAGAGACTCGGGGAGTAGTAAAGGCAGAGACGCAGAGACTGGGGGCGTAGTAAAGGCAGAGACGCAGAGACTGGGGGAGTAGTAAAGGCAGAGGCGCAGAGACTGGGGGAGTAGTAAAGGCAGAGACGCAGAGACTGGGGGAGTAAAGGCAGAGGCGCAGAGACTGGGGAGTAGTAAAGGCAGAGACACAGAGACTCGGGGAGGAGTAAAGGCAGAGACGCAGAGACTGGGGGCGTAGTAAAGGCAGAGACGCAGAGACTGGGGGAGTCGTAATGGCAGAGACGCAGAAACTGTGGGAGTAGTAAAGGCAGAGACGCAGAGACTGGGAGTAGAAAAGGCAGAGACGCAGAGACTCGGGGAGTAGTAAAGGCAGAGACGCAGAGACTGGGGGAGTAATAAAGGCACAGACTGGGGGAGTAATAAAGGCAGAGGCGCAGAGACTGGGGGAGTAGTAAAGGCAGAGACGCAGAGACTGGGGGAGTAGTAAAGGCAGAGGCGCAGAGACTGGGGGAGTAGTAAAGGCAGAGACGCAGAGACTGGGGGAGTAAGTAAAGGCAGAGACGTAGAGACTGGGGGAGTAAAGGCAGAGGCGCAGAGACTGGGGAGTAGTAAAGGCAGAGACACAGAGACTCGGGGAGTAGTAAAGGCAGAGACGCAGAGACTGGGGGAGTAGTAAAGGCAGAGGCGCAGAGACTGGGGGAGTAGTAAAGGCAGAGACGCAGAGACTGGGGGAGTAAGTAAAGGCAGAGACGCAGAGACTG
Source organism: Mustelus asterias (assembly GCF_964213995.1). NCBI lineage: Eukaryota > Metazoa > Chordata > Chondrichthyes > Carcharhiniformes > Triakidae > Mustelus > Mustelus asterias. The sequence continues at coordinate 9,853,052 of NC_135805.1, forward strand.
GGGGAGTACAGGCAGAGGCGCAGAGACTGGGGAGTAGTAAAGGCAGAGACACAGAGACTCGGGGAGTAGTAAAGGCAGAGACGCAGAGACTGGGGGAGTAGTAAAGGCAGAGACGCAGAGACTGGGGGAGTAGTAAAGGCAGAGACACAGAGACTGGGGGAGTAGCAATGGCAGAGACGCAGAAACTGTGGGAGTAGTAAAGGCAGAGACGCATTGACTGGGGAGTAGTAAAGGCAGAGATGCAGAGACTGGGGGAGTAGTAAAGGCAGAGACGCAGATACTGGGGGAGTAGTAAAGGCAGAGACGCAGAGACTGGGGGAGTAGTAAAGGCAGAGATGCAGAGACTCGGGGAGTAGTTAAGGCAGAGACGCAGAGGTTGGGAGTGGAAAAGGCAGAGACGCAGAGACTCGGGGAGTAGTAAAGGCAGAGACGCAGATACTGGGAGTAGTAAAGGCAGAGACGCAGAGACTGGGAGTAGAAAAGGCAGAGACGCAGAGACTGGGGGAGTAGTAAAGGCTGAGACGCAGAGACTCGGGGAGCAGTAAAGGCAGAGACGCAGAGACTGGGAGTAGAAAAGGCAGAGACGCAGAGACTGGGAGTAGAAAAGGCCGAGACGCAGAGACTGGGGGAGTAGTAAAGGCAGAGACGCAGAGACTCGGGGAGTACTTAAGGCAGAGACGCAGAGACTGGGGGAGTAGTAAAGGCAGAGACGCAGAGACTCGGGGAGTAGTAAAGGCAGAGACGCAGAGACTGGGGGAGTAGTAAAGGCAGAGACGCAGAGACTGGGGGAGTCAAGGCAGAGGCGCAGAGACTGGGGAGTAGTAAAGGCAGAGACGCAAAGACTGGGGGAGTAGTAAAGGCAGAGACGCAGAGACTGGGGGAGTAGTAAAAGCAGAGACGCAGAGACTCGGGGAGTAGTTAAGGCAGAGACGCAGAGACTGGGGGAGTAGTAAAGGCAGAGACGCAGAGACTGGGGGAGTAGTAAAGGCAGAGACGCAGAGACTGGGGGAGTAGTAAAGGCAGAGGCGCAGAGACTGGGGGAGTAGTAAAGGCAGAGACGCAGAGACTGGGGGAGTAAGTAAAGGCAGAGACGTAGAGACTGGGGGAGTAAAGGCAGAGGCGCAGAGACTGGGGAGTAGTAAAGGCAGAGACGCAGAGACTCGGGGAGTAGTAAAGGCAGAGACGCAGAGACTGGGGGCGTAGTAAAGGCAGAGACGCAGAGACTAGGGGAGTAGGAAAGGCAGAGGCGCAGAGACTGGGGGAGTAGTAAAGGCAGAGACGCAGAGACTGGGGGAGTAAGTGAAGGCAGAGACGCAGAGACTGGGGGAGTAAAGGCAGAGGCGCAGAGACTGGGGAGTAGTAAAGGCAGAGACACAGAGACTCGGGGAGTAGTAAAGGCAGAGACGCAGAGACTGGGGGAGTAGTAAAGGCAGAGACGCAGAGACTGGGGGAGTAGTAAAGGCAGAGACACAGAGACTGGGGGAGTAGCAATGGCAGAGACGCAGAAACTGTGGGAGTAGTAAAGGCAGAGACGCATTGACTGGGGAGTAGTAAAGGCAGAGATGCAGAGACTGGGGGAGTAGTAAAGGCAGAGACGCAGAGACTGGGGGAGTAGTAAAGGCAGAGACGCAGAGACTGGGGGAGTAGTAAAGGCAGAGACGCAGAGACTGGGGGAGTAGTAAAGGCAGAGACACGGAGACTCGGGGAGTAGTAAAGGCAGAGACGCAGAGACTGGGGGAGTAGTAAAGGCAGAGACGCAGAGACAGGGAGTAGAAAAGGCAGAGACGCAGAGACTGGGAGTACTAAAGGCAGAGACGCAGAGACTGGGAGTGGAAAAGGCAGAGACGCAGAGACGGGGGGAGTAGTAAAGGCAGAGACGCAGAGACTCGGGGCGTAGTAAAGGCAGAGTCGCAGAGACTGGGGGAGTAGTAAAGGCAGAGACGCAGAGACTGGGGGAGTAGTAAAGGCAGAGACGCAGAGACTGGGGGAGTAGTAAAGGCAGATACGCAGAGACTGGGGGAGTAAAGGCAGAGACGCAGAGACGGGGAGAGTAGTAAATGCAGAGACACAGAGACTCGGGGAGTAGTAAAGGCAGAGACGCAGAGACTGGGGGAGTAGTAAAGGCAGAGACACAGAGACTCGGGAAGTAGTAAAGGCAGAGACGCAGAGACTGGGGGAGTAGTAAAGGCAGAAACAGAGACTCGGGGAGTAAACGCAGAGACACAGAGGCTGGGGGAGTAAAGGCACAGACGCAGAGACTGGGGGAGTAAAGGCACAGACGCAGAGAGGGGAGTAATAAAGGCAGAGACTCGGGGAGTAGTAAAGGCAGAGACGCAGAGACTTGGAGTCGAAAAGGCAAAGACGCAGAGACTGGGGGAGTAGTAAAGGCAGAGACACAGAGGCTGGGGGAATAGTAAAGGCAGAGACACAGAGGCTGGGGGAGGAGTAAAGGCAGAGACGCAGAGACTGGGGGAGTAGTAAAGGCAGAGACACGGAGACTGGGAGTCGAAAAGGCAGAGACGCAGAGACTGGGGTGAGTAAAGGCAGAGACGAAGAGACTGGGGGAGTAGTAAAGGCAGAGACACAGAGACTGGGGGAGTAGAAAAGGCAGAGGCGCAGAGACTGGGGGAGTAGTAAAGGCAGAGACACAGAGACTGGGGGAGTAGAAAAGGCAGAGACACAGAGACTGGGGGAGTAGTAAAGGCAGAGACGCAGAGACTGGGGGAGAAGTAAAGGCAGAGACGCAGAGACTGGGGGAGTAGTAAAGGCAGAGACACAGAGGCTGGGGGAGTAGTAAAGGCAGAGACACAGAGACTGGGGGAGTAGTAAAGGCAGAGACACAGAGGCTGGGGGAGTAGTAAAGGCAGAGACGCAGAGACTGGGGGGAGTAAAGGCAGAGACGAAGAGACTAGGGGAGTCGTAAAGACAGAGGCACAGAGACTGGGGGAGTAGTAAAGGCAGAGGCGCAGAGACTGGGGGAGTAGTAAAGGCAGAGACACAGAGACTGGGGGAGTAGAAAAGGCAGAGACACAGAGACTGGGGGAGTAGTAAAGGCAGAGACGCAGAGACTGGGGGAGTAGGAAAGGCAGAGACACAGAGACTGGGGGAGTAGTAAAGGCAGAGACGCAGAGACTGGGAGTAGAAAAGGCAGAGACACAGAGACTCGGGGAGTAGTAAAGGCAGAGACGCAGAGACTGGGGGAGAAGTAAAGGCAGAGACGCAGAGACTGGGGGAGTAGTAAAGGCAGAGACACAGAGACTCGGGGAGTAAAGGCAGAGATGCAGAGACGGGGGGAGTAATAAAGGCAGAGACTCGGGGAGTAGTAAAGGCCGAGACGCAGAGACTCGGGGAGTAGTAAAGGCAGAGACGCAGAGACTGGGAGTAGAAAAGGCAGAGACACAGAGACTGGGGGAGTAGTAAAGGCAGAGACACAGAGGCTGGGGGAGTAATAAAGGCAGAGACGCAGAGACTGGGGGAGTAGTAAAGGCAGAGACACAGAGACTGGGGGAGGAGTAAAGGCAGAGACACAGAGACTGGGGGAGTAGTAAAGGCAGAGACGCAGAGACTGGGGGAGTAGTAAAGGCAGAGACGCAGAGACTGGGGGAGTAGTAAAGGCAGAGACGCAGAGACTGGGGGAGTAAAGGCAGAGACGCAGAGACTGGGGGAGTAGTAAAGGCAGAGACGCAGAGACTCGGGGAGTAAAGGCAGAGATGCAGAGACGGGGGGAGTAATAAAGGCAGAGACTCGGGGAGTTGTAAAGGCAGAGACGCAGAGACTGGGAGTAGAAAAGGCAGAGACGCAGAGGCTGGGGGAGTAGTAAAGGCAGAGACACAGAGACTGGGGGAGTAGTAAAGGCAGAGACGCAGAGACTGGGGGAGTAGTAAAGGCAGAGACGCAGAGACTCGGGGAGTAAAGGCAGAGATGCAGAGACGGGGGGAGTAATAAAGGCAGAGACTCGGGGAGTTGTAAAGGCAGAGACGCAGAGACTGGGAGTAGAAAAGGCAGAGACGCAGAGGCTGGGGGAGTAGTAAAGGCAGAGACACAGAGACTGGGGGAGTAGTAAAGGCAGAGACGCAGAGACTGGGGGAGTAGTAAAGGCAGAGACGCAGAGACACGGGGAGTAGTAAAGGCAGAGACGCAGAGACTGGGGGAGTAGTAAAGGCAGAGACACAGAGACTGGGGGAGTAGTAAAGGCAGAGACACAGAGACTGGGGGAGTAGTAAAGGCAGAGACACAGAGGCTGGGGGAGTAAAGGCAGAGACGCAGAGACTGTGGGAGTGAAGGCAGAGACGCAGAGACTGGGGGAGTAGTAAAGGCAGAGACGCAGAGACTGGGGGAGTAGTAAAGGCAGAGACACAGAGGCTGGGGGAGTAGTAAACGCAGAGACGCAGAGACTCGGGGAGTAGTAAAGGCAGAGACACAGAGACTGGGGGAGTAATAAAGGCAGAGACACAGAGACTGGGGGAGTAATAAAGGCAGAGACGCAGAGACTCGGGGAGTAGTAAAGGCAGAGACGCAGAGACTGGGGGAGTAGTAAAGGGAGAGACGCAGAGACTGGGGGAGTAGTAAAGGCAGAGACGCAGAGACTCGGGGAGTAGTAAAGGCAGAGACACAGAGACTGGGGGAGTAGTAAAGGCAGAGACGCAGAGACTCGGGGAGTAGTAAAGGCAGAGACACAGAGACTGGGGGAGTAATAAAGGCAGAGACACAGAGACTGGGGGAGTAGTAAAGGCAGAGACGCAGAGACTCGGGGAGTAGTAAAGGCAGAGACGCAGAGACTGGGAGTAGAAAAGGCAGAGACACAGAGGCTGGGGGAGTAGTAAAGGCAGAGACACAGAGGCTGGGGGAGTAGTAAAGGGAGAGACACAGAGGCTGGGGGAGTTGTAAAGGGAGAGACGCAGAGACTGGGGGAGTAGTAAAGGCAGAGACACAGAGACTGGGGGAGTAGTAAAGGCAGAGACACAGAGACTCGGGGAGTAGGAAAGGCAGAGACGCAGAGACTGGGGGAGTAGTAAAGGCAGAGACGCAGAGACTCGGGGAGTAGTTAAGGCAGAGACGCAGAGGTTGGGAGTGGAAAAGGCAGAGACGCAGAGACTCGGGGAGTAGTAAAGGCAGAGACGCAGAGACGGGGGGAGTAGTAAAGGCAGAGACGCAGAGACTCGGGGAGTAGTAAAGGCAGAGACGCAGATACTGGGAGTAGTAAAGGCAGAGACGCAGAGACTGGGAGTAGAAAAGGCAGAGACGCAGAGACTGGGGGAGTAGTAAAGGCTGAGACGCAGAGACTGGGAGTAGAAAAGGCAGAGACGCAGAGACTGGGAGTAGAAAAGGCCGAGACGCAGAGACTGGGGGAGTAGTAAAGGCAGAGACGCAGAGACTCGGGGAGTACTTAAGGCAGAGACGCAGAGACTGGGGGAGTAGTAAAGGCAGGGACGCAGAGACTCGGGGAGTAGTAAAGGCAGAGACGCAGAGACTGGGGGAGTAGTAAAGGCAGAGACGCAGAGACTGGGGGAGTAAAGGCAGAGGCGCAGAGACTGGGGAGTAGTAAAGGCAGAGACGCAGAGACTGGGGGAGTAGTAAAGGCAGAGACGCAGAGACTGGGGGAGTAGCAAAAGCAGAGACGCAGAGACTCGGGGAGTAGTTAAGGCAGAGACGCAGAGACTGGGGGAGTAGTAAAGGCAGAGACGCAGAGACTGGGGGAGGAGTAAAGGCAGAGACGCAGAGACTGGGGGAGTAGTAAAGGCAGAGGCGCAGAGACTGGGGGAGTAAGTAAAGGCAGAGACGCAGAGACTGGGGGAGTAAGTAAAGGCAGAGACGCAGAGACTGGGGGAGTAAAGGCAGAGGCGCAGAGACTGGGGAGTAGTAAAGGCAGAGACACAGAGACTCGGGGAGTAGTAAAGGCAGAGACGCAGAGACTGGGGGCGTAGTAAAGGCAGAGACGCAGAGACTGGGGGAGTAGTAAAGGCAGAGGCGCAGAGACTGGGGGAGTAGTAAAGGCAGAGACGCAGAGACTGGGGGAGTAAAGGCAGAGGCGCAGAGACTGGGGAGTAGTAAAGGCAGAGACACAGAGACTCGGGGAGTAGTAAAGGCAGAGACGCAGAGACTGGGGGCGTAGTAAAGGCAGAGACGCAGAGACTGGGGGAGTAGTAAAGGCAGAGACGCAGAAACTGTGGGAGTAGTAAAGGCAGAGACGCAGAGACTGGGAGTACAAAAGGCAGAGACGCAGAGACTCGGGGAGTAGTAAAGGCAGAGACGCAGAGACTGGGGGAGTAATAAAGGCACAGACTGGGGGAGTAATAAAGGCAGAGGCGCAGAGACGGGGAGAGCAGTAAAGGCAGAGACGCAGAGACTGGTGGAATAGTAAAGGCAGAGGCGCAGAGACAGGGGGAGTAGGAAAGGCAGAGACACAGAGGCTGGGGGAGTAGGAAAGGCAGAGACGCAGAGACTGGGGGAGTAGTAAAGGCAGAGACACAGAGACTGGGGGAGTAGTAAAGGCAGAGACACAGAGGCTCGGGGAGTAGTAAAGGCAGAGACGCAGAGACTGGGGGAGTAGTAAAGGCAGTGACGCAGAGACTCGGGGAGTAGTTAAGGCAGAGACGCAGAGGTTCGGAGTGGAAAAGGCAGAGACGCAGAGACTCGGGGAGTAGTAAAGGCAGAGACGCAGAGACGGGGGGAGTAGTAAAGGCAGAGACGCAGAGACTCGGGGAGTAGTAAAGGCAGAGACGCAGAGACTGGGAGTAGAAAAGGCAGAGACGCAGAGACCCGGGGAGCAGTAAAGGCAGAGACGCAGAGACTGGGAGTAGAAAAGGCAGAGACGCAGAGACTGGGAGTAGAAAAGGACGAGACGCAGAGACTGGGGGAGTAGTAAAGGCAGAGACGCAGAGACTGGGGGAGTACTTAAGGCAGAGACGCAGAGACTGGGGGAGTAGTAAAGGCAGAGACGCAGAGACTCGGGGACTAGTAAAGGCAGAGACGCAGAGACTCGGGGACTAGTAAAGGCAGAGACGCAGAGACTCGGGGACTAGTAAAGGCAGAGACGCAGAGACTGGGGGAGTAGTAAAGGCAGAGACGCAGAGACTGGGGGAGTAAAGGCAGAGGCGCAGAGACTGGGGAGTAGTAAAGGCAGAGACGCAGAGACTGGGGGAGTAGTAAAGGCAGAGACGCAGAGACTGGGGGAGTAGTAAAGGCAGAGACGCAGAGACTCGGGGACTAGTAAAGGCAGAGACGCAGAGACTCGGGGACTAGTAAAGGCAGAGACGCAGAGACTGGGGGAGTAGTAAAGGCAGAGACGCAGAGACTGGGGGAGTAAAGGCAGAGGCGCAGAGACTGGGGAGTAGTAAAGGCAGAGACGCAGAGACTGGGGGAGTAGTAAAGGCAGAGACGCAGAGACTGGGGGAGTAGTAAAAGCAGAGACGCAGAGACTCGGGGAGTAGTTAAGGCAGAGACGCAGAGACTGGGGGAGTAGTAAAGGCAGAGACGCAGAGACTGGGGGAGTAGTAAAGGCAGAGACGCAGAGACTGGGGGAGCAGTAAAGGCAGAGGCGCAGAGACTGGAGGAGTAGTAAAGGCAGAGACGCAGAGACTGGGGGACTAAAGGCAGAGGCGCAGAGACTGGGGAGTAGTAAAGGCAGAGACACAGAGACTCGGGGAGTAGTAAAGGCAGAGACGCAGAGACTGGGGGAGTAGTAAAGGCAGAGACGCAGAGACTGGGGGCGTAGTAAAGGCAGAGATGCAGAGACTGGGGGAGCAGTAAAGGCAGAGGCGCAGAGACTGGAGGAGTAGTAAAGGCAGAGACGCAGAGACTGGGGGACTAAAGGCAGAGGCGCAGAGACTGGGGAGTAGTAAAGGCAGAGACACAGAGACTCGGGGAGTAGTAAAGGCAGAGACGCAGAGACTGGGGGAGTAGTAAAGGCAGAGGCGCAGAGACTGGGGGAGTAGTAAAGGCAGAGACGCAGAGACTGGGGGAGTAAGTAAAGGCAGAGACGCAGAGACTGGGGGAGTACAGGCAGAGGCGCAGAGACTGGGGAGTAGTAAAGGCAGAGACACAGAGACTCGGGGAGTAGTAAAGGCAGAGACGCAGAGACTGGGGGAGTAGAAAAGGCAGAGACACAGAGACTGGGGGAGTAGTAAAGGCAGAGACGCAGAGACTGGGGGAGTAGTAAAGGCAGAGACGCAGAGACTGGGGGAGTAGTAAAGGCAGAGACACAGAGGCTGGGGGAGTAGTAAAGGCAGAGACGCAGAGACTGGGGGAGTAGTGAAGGCAGAGACACGGAGACTGGGAGTAGAAAAGGCAGAGACGCAGAGACTGGGGGGAGTAAAGGCAGAGACGAAGAGACTGGGGGAGTCGTAAAGACAGAGGCACAGAGACTGGGGGAGTAGTAAAGGCAGAGGCGCAGAGACTGGGGGAGTAGTAAAGGCAGAGACACAGAGACTGGGGGAGTAGAAAAGGCAGAGACACAGAGACTGGGGGAGTAGTAAAGGCAGAGACGCAGAGACTGGGGGAGTAGTAAAGGCAGAGACGCAGAGACAGGGAGTAGAAAAGGCAGAGACGCAGAGACTGGGAGTAGAAAAGGCAGAGACACAGAGACTCGGGGAGTAGTAAAGGCAGAGACGCAGAGACTGGGGGAGTAGTAAAGGCAGAGACACAGAGACTGGGGGAGTAGTTAAGGCAGAGACGCAGAGACTGGGGGAGTAAAGGCAGAGACGCAGAGACTGGGGGAGTAGTAAAGGCAGAGACACAGAGACTCGGGGAGTAAAGGCAGAGATGCAGAGACGGGGGGAGTAATAAAGGCAGAGACTCGGGGAGTAGTAAAGGCCGAGACGCAGAGACTCGGGGAGTAGTAAAGGCAGAGACGCAGAGACTGGGAGTAGAAAAGGCAGAGACACAGAGACTGGGGGAGTAGTAAAGGCAGAGACACAGAGGCTGGGGGAGTAATAAAGGCAGAGACGCAGAGACTGGGGGAGTAGTAAAGGCAGAGACACAGAGACTGGGGGAGTAGTAAAGGCAGAGACACAGAGACTGGGGGAGTAGTAAAGGCAGAGACGCAGAGACTGGGGGAGTAGTGAAGGCAGAGACGCAGAGACTGGGGGAGTATTCATGTCCCCTTGCGGTGTTCACGCAAGGGGACATGAATATAGCTGAGGAGGACACTGGGTTGCAGGGGAGTAGAATAGACAGTATTACAGTTGATAAGGAGGATGTGCAGGATATTCTGGAGGGTCTGAAAATAGATAAATCCCCTGGTCCGGATGGGATTTATCCAAGGATTCTCTGGGAGGCAAGAGAAGTGATTGCAGAGCCTCTGGCTCTGATCTTCAGGTCGTCGTTGGCCTCTGGTATAGTACCAGAAGATTGGAGGTTAGCGAATGTTGTCCCATTGTTTAAGAAGGGGAACAGAGACTTCCCCGGGAATTATAGACCGGTGAGTCTCACTTCTGTTGTCGGCAAGATGTTGGAAAAAATTATAAGGGATAGGATTTATAGTTATTTGGAGAGTAATGAATTGATAGGTGATAGTCAGCATGGTTTTGTGGCAGGTAGGTCGTGCCTTACTAACCTTATTGAGTTTTTTGAGAAAGTGACCAAGGAGGTGGATGGGGGCAAGGCAGTGGACGTGGTATATATGGATTTTAGTAAGGCGTTTGATAAGGTTCACCATGGTAGGCTTCTACAGAAAATGCAGATGTATGGGATTGGGGGTGATCTAGGAAATTGGATCAGGAATTGGCTAGCGGATAGGAAACAGAGGGTGGTGGTTGATAGTAAATATTCATCATGGAGTGCGGTTACAAGTGGTGTACCTCAGGGATCTGTTTTGGGGCCACTGCTGTTTGTAATATTTATTAATGATCTGGATGAGGGTATAGTTGGGTGGATTAGCAAATTTGCTGATGACACCAAAGTCGGTGGTGTGGTAGACAGTGAGGAAGGGTGTCGTAGTTTGCAGGAAGACTTAGACAGGTTGCAAAGTTGGGCCGAGAGGTGGCGGATGGAGTTTAATGCGGAGAAGTGTGAGGTAATTCACTTTGGTAGGAATAACAGATGTGTTGAGTATAGGGCTAACGGGAGGACTTTGAATAGTGTGGAGGAGCAGAGGGATCTAGGTGTATGTGTGCATAGATCCCTGAAAGTTGGGAATCAAGTAGATAAGGTTGTTAAGAAGGCATATGGTGTCTTGGCGTTTATTGGTAGGGGGATTGAATTTAGGAGTCGTAGCGTTATGTTGCAACTGTACACAACTCTGGTGCGGCCGCACTTGGAGTACTGTGTGCAGTTCTGGTCCCCACATGACAGGAAGGATGTGGAGGCTTTGGAGAGGGTGCAGAGGAGGTTTACCAGGATGTTGCCTGGTATGGAGGGGAGATCCTATGAGGAGAGGCTGAGGGATTTGGGATTGTTTTCGCTGGAAAGGCGGCGGCAAAGAGGGGATCTTATTGAAACATATAAGATGATTAGAGGTTTAGATAGGGTGGATAGTGATAGCCTTTTTCCTCTGATGGAGAAATCCAGCACGAGGGGGCATGGCTTTAAATTGAGGGGGGGTAGTTATAGAACCGATGTCAGGGGTAGGTTCTTTACCCAGAGGGTGGTGAGGGATTGGAATGCCCTGCCAGCATCAGTTGTAAATGCGCCTAGTTTGGGGGCGTTTAAGAGATCCGTAGATAGGTTCATGGACGAAAAGAAATTGGTTTAGGTTGGAGGGTCACAGTTTTTTTTTTAACTGGTCGGTGCAACATCGTGGGCCGAAGGGCCTGTTCTGCGCTGTAATGTTCTATGTTCTATGTTCTAGTAAAGGCAGAGACGCAGAGACTGGGGGAGTAAAGGCAGAGACGCAGAGACTGGGGGAGTAGTAAAGGCAGAGAGGCAGAGACACGGGGAGTAGTAAAGGCAGAGACGCAGAGACTGGGGGAGTAGTAAAGGCAGAGACACAGAGACTGGGGGAGTAGTAAAGGCAGAGACACAGAGACTGGGGGAGTAGTAAAGGCAGAGACACAGAGGCTGGGGGAGTAAAGGCAGAGACGCAGAGACTGTGGGAGTGAAGGCAGAGACGCAGAGACTGGGGGAGTAGTAAAGGCAGAGACGCAGAGACTGGGGGAGTAGTAAAGGCAGAGACACAGAGGCTGGGGGAGTAGTAGAGGCAGAGACGCAGGGACTGGGGGAGTAGTAAAGGCAGAGACGCAGAGACTCGGGGAGTAGTAAAGACAGAGACACAGAGACTGGGGGAGTAATAAAGGCAGAGACACAGAGACTGGGGGAGTAATAAAGGCAGAGACGCAGAGACTCGGGGAGTAGTAAAGGCAGAGACGCAGAGACTGGGGGAGTAGTAAAGGGAGAGACGCAGAGACTGGGGGAGTAGTAAAGGCAGAGACGCAGAGACTCGGGGAGTAGTAAAGGCAGAGACACAGAGACTGGGGGAGTAGAAAAGGCAGAGACGCAGAAACTCGGGGAGTAGTAAAGGCAGAGACGCAGAAACTCGGGGAGTAGTAAAGGCAGAGATGCAGAGACTCGGGGAGTAGTAAAGGCAGAGACGCAGAGACTGGGAGTAGAAAAGGCAGAGACACAGAGGCTGGGGGAGTAGTAAAGGCAGAGACACAGAGGCTGGGGGAGTCGTAAAGGGAGAGACACAGAGGCTGGGGGAGTTGTAAAGGGAGAGACGCAGAGACTGGGGGAGTAGTAAAGGCAGCGACACAGAGACTGGGGGAGTAGTAAAGGCAGAGACGCAGAGACTGGGGGAGTAGTAAAGGCAGAGACGCAGAGACTCGGGGAGCAGTAAAGGCAGAGACGCAGAGACTGGGAGTAGAAAAGGCAGAGACGCAGAGACTGGGAGTAGAAAAGGCCGAGACGCAGAGACTGGGGGAGTAGTAAAGGCAGAGACGCAGAGACTCGGGGAGTACTTAAGGCAGAGACGCAGAGACTGGGGGGTAGTAAAGGCAGAGACGCAGAGAGTCGGGGAGTAGTAAAGGCAGAGACGCAGAGACTGGGGGAGTAGTAAAGGCAGAGACGCAGAGACTGGGGGAGTAAAGGCAGAGGCGCAGAGACTGGGGAGTAGTAAAGGCAGAGACGCAGAGACTGGGGGAGTAGTAAAGGCAGAGACGCAGAGACTGGGGGAGTAGCAAAAGCAGAGACGCAGAGACTCGGGGAGTAGTTAAGGCAGAGACGCAGAGACTGGGGGAGTAGTAAAGGCAGAGACGCAGAGACTGGGGGAGTAGTAAAGGCAGAGACGCAGAGACTGGGGGAGTAGTAAAGGCAGAGGCGCAGAGACTGGGGGAGTAAGTAAAGGCAGAGACGCAGAGACTGGGGGAGTAAGTAAAGGCAGAGACGCAGAGACTGGGGGAGTAAAGGCAGAGGCGCAGAGACTGGGGAGTAGTAAAGGCAGAGACGCAGAGACTGGGGGAGTAGTAAAGGCAGAGGCGCAGAGACTGGGGGAGTAGTAAAGGCAGAGACGCAGAGACTGGGGGAGTAAGTAAAGGCAGAGACGCAGAGACTGGGGGAGAAAAGGCAGAGGCGCAGAGACTGGGGAGTAGTAAAGGCAGAGACACAGAGACTGGTGGAATAGTAAAGGCAGAGGCGCAGAGACAGGGGGAGTAGTAAAGGCAGAGACACAGAGGCTGGGGGAGTAGGAAAGGCAGAGACGCAGAGACTGGGGGAGTAGTAAAGGCAGAGACACAGAGACTGGGGGAGTAGTAAAGGCAGAGACACAGAGACTCGGGGAGTAGTAAAGGCAGAGACGCAGAGACTGGGGGAGTAGTAAAGGCAGAGACGCAGAGACTCGGGGAGTAGTTAAGTCAGAGACGCAGAGGTTTGGAGTGGAAAAGGCAGAGACGCAGAGACTCGGGGAGTAGTAAAGGCAGAGACGCAGAGACGGGGGGAGTAGTAAAGGCAGAGACGCAGAGACTGGGAGTAGAAAAGGCAGAGACGCAGAGACTGGGGGAGTAGTAAAGGCAGAGACGCAGAGACTCGGGGAGCAGTAAAGGCAGAGACGCAGAGACTGGGAGTAGAAAAGGCCGAGACGCAGAGACTGGGGGAGTAGTAAAGGCAGAGACGCAGAGACTCGGGGAGTACTTAAGGCAGAGACGCAGAGACTGGGGGAGTAGTAAAGGCAGAGACGCAGAGACTCGGGGACTAGTAAAGGCAGAGACGCAGAGACTGGGGGAGTAGTAAAGGCAGAGACGCAGAGACTGGGGGAGGAAAGGCAGAGGCGCAGAGACTGGGGAGTAGTAAAGGCAGAGACGCAGAGACTGGGGGAGTAGTAAAGGCAGAGACGCAGAGACTGGGGGAGTAGTAAAAGCAGAGACGCAGAGACTCGGGGAGTAGTTAAGGCAGAGACGCAGAGACTGGGGGAGTAGTAAAGGCAGAGGCGCAGAGACTGGAGGAGTAGTAAAGGCAGAGACACAGAGACTCGGGGAGTAGGAAAGGCAGAGACGCAGAGACTGGGGGCGTAGTAAAGGCAGAGACGCAGAGACTGGGGGAGTAGTAAAGGCAGAGACACAGAGACTGGGGGAGTAGTAAAGGCAGAGACGCAGAGACTGGGGGAGTAGTAAAGGCAGAGGCGCAGAGACTGGGGGAGTAGTAAAGGCAGAGACGCAGAGACTGGGGGAGTAAGTAAAGGCAGAGACGCAGAGACTGGGGGAGTAAAGGCAGAGGCGCAGAGACTGGGGAGTAGTAAAGGCAGAGACACAGAGACTCGGGGAGTAGTAAAGGCAGAGACGCAGAGACTGGGGGCGTAGTAAAGGCAGAGACGCAGAGACTGGGGGCGTAGTAAAGGCAGAGACGCAGAGACTGGTAGTAGAAAAGGCAGAGACGCAGAGACTCGGGGAGTAGTAAAGGCAGAGACGCAGAGACTGGGGGAGTAATAAAGGCAGAGGCGCAGAGACGGGGAGAGCAGTAAAGGCAGAGACGCAGAGACTGGGGGCGTAGTAAAGGCAGAGACGCAGAGACTGGGGGAGTAGTAATGGCAGAGACGCAGAAACTGTGGGAGTAGTAAAGGCAGAGACGCAGAGACTGGGAGTAGAAAAGGCAGAGACGCAGAGACTCGGGGAGTAGTAAAGGCAGAGACGCAGAGACTGGGGGAGTAATAAAGGCAGAGGCGCAGAGACGGGGAGAGCAGTAAAGGCAGAGACACAGAGACTGGGGGAGTAATAAAGGCAGAGACACAGAGACTGGGGGCGTAGTAAAGGCAGAGACGCAGAGACTGGGGGCGTAGTAAAGGCAGAGACGCAGAGACTGGGAGTAGAAAAGGCAGAGACGCAGAGACTGGGGGCGTAGTAAAGGCAGAGACGCAGAGACTCGGGGAGTAGTAAAGGCAGAGACGCAGAGACTGGGGGAGTAATAAAGGCAGAGGCGCAGAGACGGGGAGAGCAGTAAAGGCAGAGACACAGAGACTGGGGGAGTAATAAAGGCAGAGACACAGAGACTGGGGGAGTAGTAAAGGCAGAGACGCAGAGACACGGGGAGTAGTAAAGGCAGAGACACAGAGACTGGGGGAGTAATAAAGGCAGAGACACAGAGACTGGGGGAGTAATAAAGGCAGAGACGCAGAGACTCGGGGAGTAGTAAAGGCAGAGACGCAGAGACTGGGGAAGTAGTAAAGGGAGAGACGCAGAGACTGGGGGAGTAGTAAAGGCAGAGACGCAGAGACTCGGGGAGTAGTAAAGGCAGAGACACAGAGACTGGGGGAGTAGTAAAGGCAGAGACGCAGAGACTCGGGGAGTAGTAAAGGCAGAGACACAGAGACTGGGGGAGTAATAAAGGCAGAGACACAGAGACTGGGGGAGTAGTAAAGGCAGAGACGCAGAGACTCGGGGAGTAGTAAAGGCAGAGACGCAGAGACTGGGAGTAGAAAAGGCAGAGACACAGAGACTGGGGGAGTAGTAAAGGCAGACACACAGAGGCTGGGGGAGTAGTAAAGGGAGAGACACAGAGGCTGGGGGAGTAGTAAAGGCAGAGACACAGAGACTGGGGGAGTAGTAAAGGCAGAGACACAGAGACTCGGGGAGTAGTAAAGGCAGAGACACAGAGACTGGGGGAGTAGTAAAGGCAGAGACACAGAGACTGGGGAGTAGTAAAGGCAGAGACGCAGAGACTGGGAGTAGAAAAGGGAGAGACACAGAGGCTGGGGAGTAGTAAAGGCAGAGACGCAGAGACTGGGAGTAGAAAAGGGAGAGACACAGAGGCTGGGGGAGTAGTAAAGGGAGAGACACAGAGGCTGGGGGAGTAGTAAAGGGAGAGACGCAGAGACTGGGGGAGTAGTAAAGGCAGAGACGCAGAGACTCGGGGAGTAGTAAAGGCAGAGACACAGAGACTGGGGGAGTAATAAAGGCAGAGACACAGAGACTGGGGGAGTAATAAAGGCAGAGACGCAGAGACTCGGGGAGTAGTAAAGGCAGAGACGCAGAGACTGGGGAAGTAGTAAAGGGAGAGACGCAGAGACTGGGGGAGTAGTAAAGGCAGAGACGCAGAGACTCGGGGAGTAGTAAAGGCAGAGACACAGAGACTGGGGGAGTAATAAAGGCAGAGACACAGAGACTGGGGGAGTAGTAAAGGCAGAGACGCAGAGACTCGGGGAGTAGTAAAGGCAGAGACACAGAGACTGGGGGAGTAATAAAGGCAGAGACACAGAGACTGGGGGAGTAGTAAAGGCAGAGACGCAGAGACTCGGGGAGTAGTAAAGGCAGAGACGCAGAGACTGGGAGTAGAAAAGGCAGAGACACAGAGGCTGGGGGAGTAGTAAAGGCAGACACACAGAGGCTGGGGGAGTAGTAAAGGGAGAGACACAGAGGCTGGGGGAGTAGTAAAGGCAGAGACACAGAGACTGGGGGAGTAGTAAAGGCAGAGACACAGAGACTCGGGGAGTAGTAAAGGCAGAGACGCAGAGACTGGGGGAGAAGTAAAGGCAGAGACGCAGAGACTCGGGGAGTAGTTAAGGCAGAGACGCAGAGGTTGGGAGTGGAAAAGGCAGAGACGCAGAGACTCGGGGAGTAGTAAAGGCAGAGACGCAGAGACGGGGGGAGTAGTAAAGGCAGAGACGCAGAGACTCGGGGAGTAGTAAAGGCAGAGACGCAGATACTGGGAGTAGTAAAGGCAGAGACGCAGAGACTGGGAGTAGAAAAGGCAGAGACGCAGAGACTGGGGGAGTAGTAAAGGCAGAGACGCAGAGACTCGGGGAGCAGTAAAGGCAGAGACGCAGAGACTGGGAGTAGAAAAGGCAGAGACGCAGAGACTGGGAGTAGAAAAGGCCGAGACGCAGAGACTGGGGGAGTAGTAAAGGCAGAGACGCAGAGACTCGGGGAGTACTTAAGGCAGTGACGCAGAGACTGGGGGAGTAGTAAAGGCAGAGACGCAGAGATCGGGGAGTAGTAAAGGCAGAGACGCAGAGACTGGGGGAGTAGTAAAGGCAGAGACGCAGAGACTGGGGGAGTAAAGGCAGAGGCGCAGAGACTGGGGAGTAGTAAAGGCAGAGACGCAGAGACTGGGGGAGTAGTAAAGGCAGAGACGCAGAGACTGGGGGAGTAGTAAAAGCAGAGACGCAGAGACTCGGGGAGTAGTTAAGGCAGAGACGCAGAGACTGGGGGAGTAGTAAAGGCAGAGACGCAGAGACTGGGGGAGTAGTAAAGGCAGAGACGCAGAGACTGGGGGAGTAGTAAAGGCAGAGACGCAGAGACTGGGGGAGTAAAGGCAGAGACGCAGAGACGGGGAGAGTAGTAAAGGCAGAGACGCAGAGACTGGGGGAGTAGTAAAGGCAGAGACACAGAGACTCGGGAAGTAGTAAAGGCAGAGACGCAGAGACTGGGGGAGTAAAGGCACAGACGCAGAGACTGGGGGAGTAAAGGCACAGACGCAGAGAGGGGAGTAATAAAGGCAGAGACTCGGGGAGTAGTAAAGGCAGAGACGCAGAGACTTGGAGTCGAAAAGGCAGAGACGCAGAGACTGGGGGAGTAGTAAATGCAGAGACACAGAGGCTGGGGGAGGAGTAAAGGCAGAGACGCAGAGACTGGGGGAGTAGTAAAGGCAGAGACACGGAGACTGGGAGTCGAAAAGGCAGAGACGCAGAGACTGGGGTGAGTAAAGGCAGAGACGAAGAGACTGGGGGAGTAGTTAAGGCAGAGACGCAGAGGTTGGGAGTGGAAAAGGCAGAGACGCAGAGACTCGGGGAGTAGTAAAGGCAGAGACGCAGAGACGGGGGGAGTAGTAAAGGCAGAGACGCAGAGACTCGGGGAGTAGTAAAGGCAGAGACGCAGATACTGGGAGTAGAAAAGGCAGAGACGCAGAGACTGGGGGAGTAGTAAAGGCAGAGACGCAGAGACTCGGGGAGCAGTAAAGGCAGAGACGCAGAGACTGGGAGTAGAAAAGGCAGAGACGCAGAGACTGGGAGTAGAAAAGGCAGAGACGCAGAGACTGGGGGAGTAGTAAAGGCAGAGACGCAGAGACTCGGGGAGCAGTAAAGGCAGAGACGCAGAGACTGGGAGTAGAAAAGGCAGAGACGCAGAGACTGGGAGTAGAAAAGGCCGAGACGCAGAGACTGGGGGAGTAGTAAAGGCAGAGACGCAGAGACTCGGCGAGTACTTAAGGCAGAGACGCAGAGACTGGGGGAGTAGTAAAGGCAGAGACGCAGAGATCGGGGAGTAGTAAAGGCAGAGACGCAGAGACTGGGGGAGTAGTAAAGGCAGAGACGCAGAGACTGGGGGAGTAAAGGCAGAGGCGCAGAGACTGGGGAGTAGTAAAGGCAGAGACGCAGAGACTGGGGGAGTAGTAAAAGCAGAGACGCAGAGACTCGGGGAGTAGTAAAGGCAGAGACGCAGAGACTGGGGGAGTAGTAAAAGCAGAGACGCAGAGACTCGGGGAGTAGTTAAGGCAGAGACGCAGAGACTGGGGGAGTAGTAAAGGCAGAGACGCAGAGACTCGGGGAGTAGTTAAGGCAGAGACGCAGAGGTTGGGAGTGGAAAAGGCAGAGACGCAGAGACTCGGGGAGTAGTAAAGGCAGAGACGCAGATACTGGGAGTAGTAAAGGCAGAGACGCAGAGACTGGGAGTAGAAAAGGCAGAGACGCAGAGACTGGGGGAGTAATAAAGGCTGAGACGCAGAGACTCGGGGAGCAGTAAAGGCAGAGACGCAGAGACTGGGAGTAGAAAAGGCAGAGACGCAGAGACTGGGAGTAGAAAAGGCCGAGACGCAGAGACTGTGGGAGTAGTAAAGGCAGAGACGCAGAGACTCGGGGAGTACTTAAGGCAGAGACGCAGAGACTGGGGGAGTAGTAAAGGCAGAGACGCAGAGACTCGGGGAGTAGTAAAGGCAGAGACGCAGAGACTGAGGGAGTAGTTAAGGCAGAGACGCAGAGACTGGGGGAGTAGTAAAGGCAGAGACGCAGAGACTCGGGGAGTAGTAAAGGCAGAGACGCAGAGACTGAGGGAGTAGTAAAGGCAGAGACGCAGAGACTGGCGGAGTAGTAAAGGCAGAGACGCAGAGACTCGGGGAGTAGTAAAGGCAGAGACACAGAGACTGGGGGAGTAGTTAAGGCAGAGACGCAGAGACTGGGGGAGTAGTAAAGGCAGAGACGCAGAGACGCGGGGAGTAGTAAAGGCAGAGACGCAGAGACTGAGGGAGTAGTAAAGGCAGAGACGGAGAGACTGGCGGAGTCAAGGCAGAGGCGCAGAGACTGGGGAGTAGTAAAGGCAGAGACGCAGAGACTGGGGGAGTAGTAAAGGCAGAGACGCAGAGACTGGGGGAGTAGTAAAAGCAGAGACGCAGAGACTTGGGGAGTAGTTAAGGCAGAGACGCAGAGACTGGGGGAGTAGTAAAGGCAGAGACGCAGAGACTGGGGGAGTAGTAAAGGCAGAGACGCAGAGACTGGGGGAGTAGTAAAGGCAGAGACGCAGAGACTGGGGGAGTAAAGGCAGAGGCGCAGAGACTGGGGAGTAGTAAAGGCAGAGACGCAGAGACTGGGGGAGTAGTAAAAGCAGAGACGCAGAGACTCGGGGAGTAGTAAAGGCAGAGACGCAGAGACTGGGGGAGTAGTAAAAGCAGAGACGCAGAGACTCGGGGAGTAGTTAAGGCAGAGACGCAGAGACTGGGGGAGTAGTAAAGGCAGAGACGCAGAGACTCGGGGACTAGTTAAGGCAGAGACGCAGAGGTTGGGAGTGGAAAAGGCAGAGACGCAGAGACTCGGGGAGTAGTAAAGGCAGAGACGCAGATACTGGGAGTAGTAAAGGCAGAGACGCAGAGACTGGGAGTAGAAAAGGCAGAGACGCAGAGACTGGGGGAGTAATAAAGGCTGAGACGCAGAGACTCGGGGAGCAGTAAAGGCAGAGACGCAGAGACTGGGAGTAGAAAAGGCAGAGACGCAGAGACTGGGAGTAGAAAAGGCCGAGACGCAGAGACTGTGGGAGTAGTAAAGGCAGAGACGCAGAGACTCGGGGAGTACTTAAGGCAGAGACGCAGAGACTGGGGGAGTAGTAAAGGCAGAGACGCAGAGACTCGGGGAGTAGTAAAGGCAGAGACGCAGAGACTGAGGGAGTAGTTAAGGCAGAGACGCAGAGACTGGGGGAGTAGTAAAGGCAGAGACGCAGAGACTCGGGGAGTAGTAAAGGCAGAGACGCAGAGACTGAGGGAGTAGTAAAGGCAGAGACGCAGAGACTGGCGGAGTAGTAAAGGCAGAGACGCAGAGACTCGGGGAGTAGTAAAGGCAGAGACACAGAGACTGGGGGAGTAGTTAAGGCAGAGACGCAGAGACTGGGGGAGTAGTAAAGGCAGAGACGCAGAGACGCGGGGAGTAGTAAAGGCAGAGACGCAGAGACTGAGGGAGTAGTAAAGGCAGAGACGGAGAGACTGGCGGAGTCAAGGCAGAGGCGCAGAGACTGGGGAGTAGTAAAGGCAGAGACGCAGAGACTGGGGGAGTAGTAAAGGCAGAGACGCAGAGACTGGGGGAGTAGTAAAAGCAGAGACGCAGAGACTTGGGGAGTAGTTAAGGCAGAGACGCAGAGACTGGGGGAGTAGTAAAGGCAGAGACGCAGAGACTGGGGGAGTAGTAAAGGCAGAGACGCAGAGACTGGGGGAGTAGTAAAGGCAGAGGCGCAGAGACTGGGGGAGGAGTAAAGGCAGAGACGCAGAGACTGGGGGAGTAAGTAAAGGCAGAGACGTAGAGACTGGGGGAGTAAAGGCAGAGGCGCAGAGACTGGGGAGTAGTAAAGGCAGAGACACAGAGACTCGGGGAGTAGTAAAGGCAGAGACGCAGAGACTGGGGGCGTAGTAAAGGCAGAGACGCAGAGACTGGGGGAGTAGTAAAGGCAGAGACGCAGAGACTGGGGGAGTAATAAAGGCAGAGACACAGAGACTGGGGGAGTAATAAAGGCAGAGACGCAGAGACTCGGGGAGTAGTAAAGGCAGAGACGCAGAGACTGGGGAAGTAGTAAAGGGAGAGACGCAGAGACTGGGGGAGTAGTAAAGGCAGAGACGCAGAGACTCGGGGAGTAGTAAAGGCAGAGACACAGAGACTGGGGGGGTAGTAAAGGCAGAGACGCAGAGACTCGGGGAGTAGTAAAGGCAGAGACGCAGAGACTGGGAGTAGAAAAGGCAGAGACACAGAGGCTGGGGGAGTGGTAAAGGCAGACACACAGAGGCTGGGGGAGTAGTAAAGGGAGAGACACAGAGGCTGGGGGAGTAGTAAAGGCAGAGACACAGAGACTGGGGGAGTAGTAAAGGCAGAGACACAGAGACTCGGGGAGTAGTAAAGGCAGAGACGCAGAGACTGGGGGAGAAGTAAAGGCAGAGACGCAGAGACTCGGGGAGTAGTTAAGGCAGAGACGCAGAGGTTGGGAGTGGAAAAGGCAGAGACGCAGAGACTCGGGGAGTAGTAAAGGCAGAGACGCAGAGACGGGGGGAGTAGTAAAGGCAGAGACGCAGAGACTCGGGGAGTAGTAAAGGCAGAGACGCAGATACTGGGAGTAGTAAAGGCAGAGACGCAGAGACTGGGAGTAGAAAAGGCAGAGACGCAGAGACTGGGGGAGTAGTAAAGGCAGAGACGCAGAGACTCGGGGAGCAGTAAAGGCAGAGACGCAGAGACTGGGAGTAGAAAAGGCAGAGACGCAGAGACTGGGAGTAGAAAAGGCCGAGACGCAGAGACTGGGGGAGTAGTAAAGGCAGAGACGCAGAGACTCGGGGAGTACTTAAGGCAGAGACGCAGAGACTGGGGGAGTAGTAAAGGCAGAGACGCAGAGATCGGGGAGTAGTAAAGGCAGAGACGCAGAGACTGGGGGAGTAGTAAAGGCAGAGACGCAGAGACTGGGGGAGTAAAGGCAGAGGCGCAGAGACTGGGGAGTAGTAAAGGCAGAGACGCAGAGACTGGGGGAGTAGTAAAGGCAGAGACGCAGAGACTGGGGGAGTAGTAAAAGCAGAGACGCAGAGACTGGGGGAGTAGTGAAGGCAGAGACACGGAGACTGGGAGTAGAAAAGGCAGAGACGCAGAGACTGGGGGGAGTAAAGGCAGAGACGAAGAGACTGGGGGAGTCGTAAAGACAGAGGCACAGAGACTGGGGGAGTAGTAAAGGCAGAGGCGCAGAGACTGGGGGAGTAGTAAAGGCAGAGACACAGAGACTGGGGGAGTAGAAAAGGCAGAGACACAGAGACTGGGGGAGTAGTAAAGGCAGAGACGCAGAGACTGGGGGAGTAGGAAAGGCAGAGACACAGAGACTGGGGGAGTAGTAAAGGCAGAGACGCAGAGACTGGGAGTAGAAAAGGCAGAGACACAGAGACTCGGGGAGTAGTAAAGGCAGAGACGCAGAGACTGGGGGAGTAGTAAAGGCAGAGACGCAGAGACTGGGGGAGTAGTAAAGGCAGAGACACAGAGACTCGGGGAGTAAAGGCAGAGATGCAGAGACGGGGGGAGTAATAAAGGCAGAGACTCGGGGAGTAGTAAAGGCCGAGACGCAGAGACTCGGGGAGTAGTAAAGGCAGAGACGCAGAGACTGGGAGTAGAAAAGGCAGAGACACAGAGACTGGGGGAGTAGTAAAGGCAGAGACACAGAGTCTGGGGGAGTAATAAAGGCAGAGACGCAGAGACTGGGGGAGTAGTAAAGGCAGAGACACAGAGACTGGGGGAGGAGTAAAGGCAGAGACACAGAGACTGGGGGAGTAGTAAAGGCAGAGACGCAGAGACTGGGGGAGTAGTAAAGGCAGAGACGCAGAGACTGGGGGAGTAGTAAAGGCAGAGACGCAGAGACTGGGGGAGTAAAGGCAGAGACGCAGAGACTGGGGGAGTAGTAAAGGCAGAGACGCAGAGACTCGGGGAGTAAAGGCAGAGATGCAGAGACGGGGGGAGTAATAAAGGCAGAGACTCGGGGAGTTGTAAAGGCAGAGACGCAGAGACTGGGAGTAGAAAAGGCAGAGACGCAGAGGCTGGGGGAGTAGTAAAGGCAGAGACACAGAGACTGGGGGAGTAGTAAAGGCAGAGACGCAGAGACTGGGGGAGTAGTAAAGG
The DNA here is from genome assembly GCF_964213995.1 of Mustelus asterias. Lineage (NCBI taxonomy): Eukaryota > Metazoa > Chordata > Chondrichthyes > Carcharhiniformes > Triakidae > Mustelus > Mustelus asterias. Next base: position 9,875,517 of record NC_135805.1, read on the forward strand.
CAGAGACGCAGAGACTCGGGGAGTAAAGGCAGAGATGCAGAGACGGGGGGAGTAATAAAGGCAGAGACTCGGGGAGTTGTAAAGGCAGAGACGCAGAGACTGGGAGTAGAAAAGGCAGAGACGCAGAGGCTGGGGGAGTAGTAAAGGCAGAGACACAGAGACTGGGGGAGTAGTAAAGGCAGAGACGCAGAGACTGGGGGAGTAGTAAAGGCAGAGACGCAGAGACACGGGGAGTAGTAAAGGCAGAGACGCAGAGACTGGGGGAGTAGTAAAGGCAGAGACACAGAGACTGGGGGAGTAGTAAAGGCAGAGACACAGAGACTGGGGGAGTAGTAAAGGCAGAGACACAGAGGCTGGGGGAGTAAAGGCAGAGACGCAGAGACTGTGGGAGTGAAGGCAGAGACGCAGAGACTGGGGGAGTAGTAAAGGCAGAGACGCAGAGACTGGGGGAGTAGTAAAGGCAGAGACACAGAGGCTGGGGGAGTAGTAAAGGCAGAGACGCAGAGACTCGGGGAGTAGTAAAGGCAGAGACACAGAGACTGGGGGAGTAATAAAGGCAGAGACACAGAGACTGGGGGAGTAATAAAGGCAGAGACGCAGAGACTCGGTGAGTAGTAAAGGCAGAGACGCAGAGACTGGGGGAGTAGTAAAGGGAGAGACGCAGAGACTGGGGGAGTAGTAAAGGCAGAGACGCAGAGACTCGGGGAGTAGTAAAGGCAGAGACACAGAGACTGGGGGAGTAGTAAAGGCAGAGACGCAGAGACTCGGGGAGTAGTAAAGGCAGAGACACAGAGACTGGGGGAGTAATAAAGGCAGAGACACAGAGACTGGGGGAGTAGTAAAGGCAGAGACGCAGAGACTCGGGGAGTAGTAAAGGCAGAGACGCAGAGACTGGGAGTAGAAAAGGCAGAGACACAGAGGCTGGGGGAGTAGTAAAGGCAGAGACACAGAGGCTGGGGGAGTAGTAAAGGGAGAGACACAGAGGCTGGGGGAGTTGTAAAGGGAGAGACGCAGAGACTGGGGGAGTAGTAAAGGCAGAGACACAGAGACTGGGGGAGTAGTAAAGGCAGAGACACAGAGACTCGGGGAGTAGTAAAGGCAGAGACGCAGAGACTGGGGGAGTAGTAAAGGCAGAGACGCAGAGACTCGGGGAGTAGTTAAGGCAGAGACGCAGAGGTTGGGAGTGGAACAGGCAGAGACGCAGAGACTCGGGGAGTAGTAAAGGCAGAGACGCAGAGACGGGGGGAGTAGTAAAGGCAGAGACGCAGAGACTCGGGGAGTAGTAAAGGCAGAGACGCAGATACTGGGAGTAGTAAAGGCAGAGACGCAGAGACTGGGAGTAGAAAAGGCAGAGACGCAGAGACTGGGGGAGTAGTAAAGGCTGAGACGCAGAGACTGGGAGTAGAAAAGGCAGAGACGCAGAGACTGGGAGTAGAAAAGGCCGAGACGCAGAGACTGGGGGAGTAGTAAAGGCAGAGACGCAGAGACTCGGGGAGTACTTAAGGCAGAGACGCAGAGACTGGGGGAGTAGTAAAGGCAGAGACGCAGAGACTCGGGGAGTAGTAAAGGCAGAGACGCAGAGACTGGGGGAGTAGTAAAGGCAGAGACGCAGAGACTGGGGGAGTAAAGGCAGAGGCGCAGAGACTGGGGAGTAGTAAAGGCAGAGACGCAGAGACTGGGGGAGTAGTAAAGGCAGAGACGCAGAGACTGGGGGAGTAGCAAAAGCAGAGACGCAGAGACTCGGGGAGTAGTTAAGGCAGAGACGCAGAGACTGGGGGAGTAGTAAAGGCAGAGACGCAGAGACTGGGGGAGTAGTAAAGGCAGAGACGCAGAGACTGGGGGAGTAAAGGCAGAGGCGCAGAGACTGGGGAGTAGTAAAGGCAGAGACGCAGAGACTCGGGGAGTAGTAAAGGCAGAGACGCAGAGACTGGGGGCGTAGTAAAGGCAGAGACGCAGAGACTGGGGGAGTAGTAAAGGCAGAGGCGCAGAGACTGGGGGAGTAGTAAAGGCAGAGACGCAGAGACTGGGGGAGTAAAGGCAGAGGCGCAGAGACTGGGGAGTAGTAAAGGCAGAGACACAGAGACTCGGGGAGGAGTAAAGGCAGAGACGCAGAGACTGGGGGCGTAGTAAAGGCAGAGACGCAGAGACTGGGGGAGTAGTAATGGCAGAGACGCAGAAACTGTGGGAGTAGTAAAGGCAGAGACGCAGAGACTGGGAGTAGAAAAGGCAGAGACGCAGAGACTCGGGGAGTAGTAAAGGCAGAGACGCAGAGACTGGGGGAGTAATAAAGGCACAGACTGGGGGAGTAATAAAGGCAGAGGCGCAGAGACTGGGGGAGTAGTAAAGGCAGAGACGCAGAGACTGGGGGAGTAGTAAAGGCAGAGGCGCAGAGACTGGGGGAGTAGTAAAGGCAGAGACGCAGAGACTGGGGGAGTAAGTAAAGGCAGAGACGTAGAGACTGGGGGAGTAAAGGCAGAGGCGCAGAGACTGGGGAGTAGTAAAGGCAGAGACACAGAGACTCGGGGAGTAGTAAAGGCAGAGACGCAGAGACTGGGGGAGTAGTAAAGGCAGAGGCGCAGAGACTGGGGGAGTAGTAAAGGCAGAGACGCAGAGACTGGGGGAGTAAGTAAAGGCAGAGACGCAGAGACTGGGGGAGTACAGGCAGAGGCGCAGAGACTGGGGAGTAGTAAAGGCAGAGACACAGAGACTCGGGGAGTAGTAAAGGCAGAGACGCAGAGACTGGGGGAGTAGTAAAGGCAGAGACGCAGAGACTGGGGGAGTAGTAAAGGCAGAGACACAGAGACTGGGGGAGTAGCAATGGCAGAGACGCAGAAACTGTGGGAGTAGTAAAGGCAGAGACGCATTGACTGGGGAGTAGTAAAGGCAGAGATGCAGAGACTGGGGAGTAGTAAAGGCAGAGACGCAGAGACTGGGGGAGTAGTAAAGGCAGAGACGCAGATACTGGGGGAGTAGTAAAGGCAGAGACGCAGAGACTGGGGGAGTAGTAAAGGCAGAGATGCAGAGACTCGGGGAGTAGTTAAGGCAGAGACGCAGAGGTTGGGAGTGGAAAAGGCAGAGACGCAGAGACTCGGGGAGTAGTAAAGGCAGTCACGCAGATACTGGGAGTAGTAAAGGCAGAGACACAGAGACTCGGGGAGTAGTAAAGGCAGAGACGCAGAGACTGGGGGAGTAGTAAAGGCAGAGACGCAGATACTGGGGGAGTAGTAAAGGCAGAGACGCAGAGACTGGGGGAGTAGTAAAGGCAGAGATGCAGAGACTCGGGGAGTAGTTAAGGCAGAGACGCAGAGGTTGGGAGTGGAAAAGGCAGAGACGCAGAGACTCGGGGAGTAGTAAAGGCAGAGACGCAGATACTGGGAGTAGTAAAGGCAGAGACGCAGAGACTGGGAGTAGAAAAGGCAGAGACGCAGAGACTGCGGGAGTAGTAAAGGCTGAGACGCAGAGACTCGGGGAGCAGTAAAGGCAGAGACGCAGAGACTGGGAGTAGAAAAGGCAGAGACGCAGAGACTGGGAGTAGAAAAGGCCGAGACGCAGAGACTGGGGGAGTAGTAAAGGCAGAGACGCAGAGACTCGGGGAGTACTTAAGGCAGAGACGCAGAGACTGGGGGAGTAGTAAAGGCAGAGACGCAGAGACTCGGGGAGTAGTAAAGGCAGAGACGCAGAGACTGGGGGAGTAGTAAAGGCAGAGACGCAGAGACTGGGGGAGTCAAGGCAGAGGCGCAGAGACTGGGGAGTAGTAAAGGCAGAGACGCAAAGACTGGGGGAGTAGTAAAGGCAGAGACGCAGAGACTGGGGGAGTAGTAAAAGCAGAGACGCAGAGACTCGGGGAGTAGTTAAGGCAGAGACGCAGAGACTGGGGGAGTAGTAAAGGCAGAGACGCAGAGACTGGGGGAGTAGTAAAGGCAGAGACGCAGAGACTGGGGGAGTAGTAAAGGCAGAGGCGCAGAGACTGGGGGAGTAGTAAAGGCAGAGACGCAGAGACTGGGGGAGTAAGTAAAGGCAGAGACGTAGAGACTGGGGGAGTAAAGGCAGAGGCGCAGAGACTGGGGAGTAGTAAAGGCAGAGACGCAGAGACTCGGGGAGTAGTAAAGGCAGAGACGCAGAGACTGGGGGCGTAGTAAAGGCAGAGACGCAGAGACTGGGGGAGTAGGAAAGGCAGAGGCGCAGAGACTGGGGGAGTAGTAAAGGCAGAGACGCAGAGACTGGGGGAGTAAGTGAAGGCAGAGACGCAGAGACTGGGGGAGTAAAGGCAGAGGCGCAGAGACTGGGGAGTAGTAAAGGCAGAGACACAGAGACTCGGGGAGTAGTAAAGGCAGAGACGCAGAGACTGGGGGAGTAGTAAAGGCAGAGACGCAGAGACTGGGGGAGTAGTAAAGGCAGAGACACAGAGACTGGGGGAGTAGCAATGGCAGAGACGCAGAAACTGTGGGAGTAGTAAAGGCAGAGACGCATTGACTGGGGAGTAGTAAAGGCAGAGATGCAGAGACTGGGGGAGTAGTAAAGGCAGAGACGCAGAGACTGGGGGAGTAGTAAAGGCAGAGACGCAGAGACTGGGGGAGTAGTAAAGGCAGAGACGCAGAGACTGGGGGAGTAGTAAAGGCAGAGACGCAGAGACTGGGGGAGTAGTAAAGGCAGAGACGCAGAGACAGGGAGTAGAAAAGGCAGAGACGCAGAGACTGGGAGTAGTAAAGGCAGAGACGCAGAGACTGGGAGTGGAAAAGGCAGAGACGCAGAGACGGGGGGAGTAGTAAAGGCAGAGACGCAGAGACTCGGGGCGTAGTAAAGGCAGAGTCGCAGAGACTGGGGGAGTAGTAAAGGCAGAGACGCAGAGACTGGGGGAGTAGTAAAGGCAGAGACGCAGACACTGGGGGAGTAGTAAAGGCAGATACGCAGAGACTGGGGGAGTAAAGGCAGAGACGCAGAGACGGGGAGAGTAGTAAATGCAGAGACACAGAGACTCGGGGAGTAGTAAAGGCAGAGACGCAGAGACTGGGGGAGTAGTAAAGGCAGAGACACAGAGACTCGGGAAGTAGTAAAGGCAGAGACGCAGAGACTGGGGGAGTAGTAAAGGCAGAAACAGAGACTCGGGGAGTAAACGCAGAGACACAGAGGCTGGGGGAGTAAAGGCACAGACGCAGAGACTGGGGGAGTAAAGGCACAGACGCAGAGAGGGGAGTAATAAAGGCAGAGACTCGGGGAGTAGTAAAGGCAGAGACGCAGAGACTTGGAGTCGAAAAGGCAAAGACGCAGAGACTGGGGGAGTAGTAAAGGCAGAGACACAGAGGCTGGGGGAATAGTAAAGGCAGAGACACAGAGGCTGGGGGAGGAGTAAAGGCAGAGACGCAGAGACTGGGGGAGTAGTAAAGGCAGAGACACGGAGACTGGGAGTCGAAAAGGCAGAGACGCAGAGACTGGGGTGAGTAAAGGCAGAGACGAAGAGACTGGGGGAGTAGTAAAGGCAGAGACACAGAGACTGGGGGAGTAGAAAAGGCAGAGGCGCAGAGACTGGGGGAGTAGTAAAGGCAGAGACACAGAGACTGGGGGAGTAGAAAAGGCAGAGACACAGAGACTGGGGGAGTAGTAAAGGCAGAGACGCAGAGACTGGGGGAGAAGTAAAGGCAGAGACGCAGAGACTGGGGGAGTAGTAAAGGCAGAGACACAGAGGCTGGGGGAGTAGTAAAGGCAGAGACACAGAGACTGGGGGAGTAGTAAAGGCAGAGACACAGAGGCTGGGGGAGTAGTAAAGGCAGAGACGCAGAGACTGGGGGAGTAGTGAAGGCAGAGACACGGAGACTGGGAGTAGAAAAGGCAGAGACGCAGAGACTGGGGGGAGTAAAGGCAGAGACGAAGAGACTAGGGGAGTCGTAAAGACAGAGGCACAGAGACTGGGGGAGTAGTAAAGGCAGAGGCGCAGAGACTGGGGGAGTAGTAAAGGCAGAGACACAGAGACTGGGGGAGTAGAAAAGGCAGAGACACAGAGACTGGGGGAGTAGTAAAGGCAGAGACGCAGAGACTGGGGGAGTAGGAAAGGCAGAGACACAGAGACTGGGGGAGTAGTAAAGGCAGAGACGCAGAGACTGGGAGTAGAAAAGGCAGAGACACAGAGACTCGGGGAGTAGTAAAGGCAGAGACGCAGAGACTGGGGGAGAAGTAAAGGCAGAGACGCAGAGACTGGGGGAGTAGTAAAGGCAGAGACACAGAGACTCGGGGAGTAAAGGCAGAGATGCAGAGACGGGGGGAGTAATAAAGGCAGAGACTCGGGGAGTAGTAAAGGCCGAGACGCAGAGACTCGGGGAGTAGTAAAGGCAGAGACGCAGAGACTGGGAGTAGAAAAGGCAGAGACACAGAGACTGGGGGAGTAGTAAAGGCAGAGACACAGAGGCTGGGGGAGTAATAAAGGCAGAGACGCAGAGACTGGGGGAGTAGTAAAGGCAGAGACACAGAGACTGGGGGAGGAATAAAGGCAGAGACACAGAGACTGGGGGAGTAGTAAAGGCAGAGACGCAGAGACTGGGGGAGTAGTAAAGGCAGAGACGCAGAGACTGGGGGAGTAGTAAAGGCAGAGACGCAGAGACTGGGGGAGTAAAGGCAGAGACGCAGAGACTGGGGGAGTAGTAAAGGCAGAGACGCAGAGACTCGGGGAGTAAAGGCAGAGATGCAGAGACGGGGGGAGTAATAAAGGCAGAGACTCGGGGAGTTGTAAAGGCAGAGACGCAGAGACTGGGAGTAGAAAAGGCAGAGACGCAGAGGCTGGGGGAGTAGTAAAGGCAGAGACACAGAGACTGGGGGAGTAGTAAAGGCAGAGACGCAGAGACTGGGGGAGTAGTAAAGGCAGAGACGCAGAGACTCGGGGAGTAAAGGCAGAGATGCAGAGACGGGGGTAGTAATAAAGGCAGAGACTCGGGGAGTTGTAAAGGCAGAGACGCAGAGACTGGGAGTAGAAAAGGCAGAGACGCAGAGGCTGGGGGAGTAGTAAAGGCAGAGACACAGAGACTGGGGGAGTAGTAAAGGCAGAGACGCAGAGACTGGGGGAGTAGTAAAGGCAGAGATGCAGAGACTCGGGGAGTAGTTAAGGCAGAGACGCAGAGGTTGGGAGTGGAAAAGGCAGAGACGCAGAGACTCGGGGAGTAGTAAAGGCAGTCACGCAGATACTGGGAGTAGTAAAGGCAGAGACACAGAGACTCGGGGAGTAGTAAAGGCAGAGACGCAGAGACTGGGGGAGTAGTAAAGGCAGAGACGCAGATACTGGGGGAGTAGTAAAGGCAGAGACGCAGAGACTGGGGGAGTAGTAAAGGCAGAGATGCAGAGACTCGGGGAGTAGTTAAGGCAGAGACGCAGAGGTTGGGAGTGGAAAAGGCAGAGACGCAGAGACTCGGGGAGTAGTAAAGGCAGAGACGCAGATACTGGGAGTAGTAAAGGCAGAGACGCAGAGACTGGGAGTAGAAAAGGCAGAGACGCAGAGACTGCGGGAGTAGTAAAGGCTGAGACGCAGAGACTCGGGGAGCAGTAAAGGCAGAGACGCAGAGACTGGGAGTAGAAAAGGCAGAGACGCAGAGACTGGGAGTAGAAAAGGCCGAGACGCAGAGACTGGGGGAGTAGTAAAGGCAGAGACGCAGAGACTCGGGGAGTACTTAAGGCAGAGACGCAGAGACTGGGGGAGTAGTAAAGGCAGAGACGCAGAGACTCGGGGAGTAGTAAAGGCAGAGACGCAGAGACTGGGGGAGTAGTAAAGGCAGAGACGCAGAGACTGGGGGAGTCAAGGCAGAGGCGCAGAGACTGGGGAGTAGTAAAGGCAGAGACGCAAAGACTGGGGGAGTAGTAAAGGCAGAGACGCAGAGACTGGGGGAGTAGTAAAAGCAGAGACGCAGAGACTCGGGGAGTAGTTAAGGCAGAGACGCAGAGACTGGGGGAGTAGTAAAGGCAGAGACGCAGAGACTGGGGGAGTAGTAAAGGCAGAGACGCAGAGACTGGGGGAGTAGTAAAGGCAGAGGCGCAGAGACTGGGGGAGTAGTAAAGGCAGAGACGCAGAGACTGGGGGAGTAAGTAAAGGCAGAGACGTAGAGACTGGGGGAGTAAAGGCAGAGGCGCAGAGACTGGGGAGTAGTAAAGGCAGAGACGCAGAGACTCGGGGAGTAGTAAAGGCAGAGACGCAGAGACTGGGGGCGTAGTAAAGGCAGAGACGCAGAGACTGGGGGAGTAGGAAAGGCAGAGGCGCAGAGACTGGGGGAGTAGTAAAGGCAGAGACGCAGAGACTGGGGGAGTAAGTGAAGGCAGAGACGCAGAGACTGGGGGAGTAAAGGCAGAGGCGCAGAGACTGGGGAGTAGTAAAGGCAGAGACACAGAGACTCGGGGAGTAGTAAAGGCAGAGACGCAGAGACTGGGGGAGTAGTAAAGGCAGAGACGCAGAGACTGGGGGAGTAGTAAAGGCAGAGACACAGAGACTGGGGGAGTAGCAATGGCAGAGACGCAGAAACTGTGGGAGTAGTAAAGGCAGAGACGCATTGACTGGGGAGTAGTAAAGGCAGAGATGCAGAGACTGGGGGAGTAGTAAAGGCAGAGACGCAGAGACTGGGGGAGTAGTAAAGGCAGAGACGCAGAGACTGGGGGAGTAGTAAAGGCAGAGACGCAGAGACTGGGGGAGTAGTAAAGGCAGAGACGCAGAGACTGGGGGAGTAGTAAAGGCAGAGACGCAGAGACAGGGAGTAGAAAAGGCAGAGACGCAGAGACTGGGAGTAGTAAAGGCAGAGACGCAGAGACTGGGAGTGGAAAAGGCAGAGACGCAGAGACGGGGGGAGTAGTAAAGGCAGAGACGCAGAGACTGGGGGAGTAAAGGCAGAGACGCAGAGACGGGGAGAGTAGTAAATGCAGAGACACAGAGACTCGGGGAGTAGTAAAGGCAGAGACGCAGAGACTGGGGGAGTAGTAAAGGCAGAGACACAGAGACTCGGGAAGTAGTAAAGGCAGAGACGCAGAGACTGGGGGAGTAGTAAAGGCAGAAACAGAGACTCGGGGAGTAAACGCAGAGACACAGAGGCTGGGGGAGTAAAGGCACAGACGCAGAGACTGGGGGAGTAAAGGCACAGACGCAGAGAGGGGAGTAATAAAGGCAGAGACTCGGGGAGTAGTAAAGGCAGAGACGCAGAGACTTGGAGTCGAAAAGGCAAAGACGCAGAGACTGGGGGAGTAGTAAAGGCAGAGACACAGAGGCTGGGGGAATAGTAAAGGCAGAGACACAGAGGCTGGGGGAGGAGTAAAGGCAGAGACGCAGAGACTGGGGGAGTAGTAAAGGCAGAGACACGGAGACTGGGAGTCGAAAAGGCAGAGACGCAGAGACTGGGGTGAGTAAAGGCAGAGACGAAGAGACTGGGGGAGTAGTAAAGGCAGAGACACAGAGACTGGGGGAGTAGAAAAGGCAGAGGCGCAGAGACTGGGGGAGTAGTAAAGGCAGAGACACAGAGACTGGGGGAGTAGAAAAGGCAGAGACACAGAGACTGGGGGAGTAGTAAAGGCAGAGACGCAGAGACTGGGGGAGAAGTAAAGGCAGAGACGCAGAGACTGGGGGAGTAGTAAAGGCAGAGACACAGAGGCTGGGGGAGTAGTAAAGGCAGAGACACAGAGACTGGGGGAGTAGTAAAGGCAGAGACACAGAGGCTGGGGGAGTAGTAAAGGCAGAGACGCAGAGACTGGGGGAGTAGTGAAGGCAGAGACACGGAGACTGGGAGTAGAAAAGGCAGAGACGCAGAGACTGGGGGGAGTAAAGGCAGAGACGAAGAGACTAGGGGAGTCGTAAAGACAGAGGCACAGAGACTGGGGGAGTAGTAAAGGCAGAGGCGCAGAGACTGGGGGAGTAGTAAAGGCAGAGACACAGAGACTGGGGGAGTAGAAAAGGCAGAGACACAGAGACTGGGGGAGTAGTAAAGGCAGAGACGCAGAGACTGGGGGAGTAGGAAAGGCAGAGACACAGAGACTGGGGGAGTAGTAAAGGCAGAGACGCAGAGACTGGGAGTAGAAAAGGCAGAGACACAGAGACTCGGGGAGTAGTAAAGGCAGAGACGCAGAGACTGGGGGAGAAGTAAAGGCAGAGACGCAGAGACTGGGGGAGTAGTAAAGGCAGAGACACAGAGACTCGGGGAGTAAAGGCAGAGATGCAGAGACGGGGGGAGTAATAAAGGCAGAGACTCGGGGAGTAGTAAAGGCCGAGACGCAGAGACTCGGGGAGTAGTAAAGGCAGAGACGCAGAGACTGGGAGTAGAAAAGGCAGAGACACAGAGACTGGGGGAGTAGTAAAGGCAGAGACACAGAGGCTGGGGGAGTAATAAAGGCAGAGACGCAGAGACTGGGGGAGTAGTAAAGGCAGAGACACAGAGACTGGGGGAGGAATAAAGGCAGAGACACAGAGACTGGGGGAGTAGTAAAGGCAGAGACGCAGAGACTGGGGGAGTAGTAAAGGCAGAGACGCAGAGACTGGGGGAGTAGTAAAGGCAGAGACGCAGAGACTGGGGGAGTAAAGGCAGAGACGCAGAGACTGGGGGAGTAGTAAAGGCAGAGACGCAGAGACTCGGGGAGTAAAGGCAGAGATGCAGAGACGGGGGGAGTAATAAAGGCAGAGACTCGGGGAGTTGTAAAGGCAGAGACGCAGAGACTGGGAGTAGAAAAGGCAGAGACGCAGAGGCTGGGGGAGTAGTAAAGGCAGAGACACAGAGACTGGGGGAGTAGTAAAGGCAGAGACGCAGAGACTGGGGGAGTAGTAAAGGCAGAGACGCAGAGACTCGGGGAGTAAAGGCAGAGATGCAGAGACGGGGGTAGTAATAAAGGCAGAGACTCGGGGAGTTGTAAAGGCAGAGACGCAGAGACTGGGAGTAGAAAAGGCAGAGACGCAGAGGCTGGGGGAGTAGTAAAGGCAGAGACACAGAGACTGGGGGAGTAGTAAAGGCAGAGACGCAGAGACTGGGGGAGTAGTAAAGGCAGAGACGCAGAGACACGGGGAGTAGTAAAGGCAGAGACGCAGAGACTGGGGGAGTAGTAAAGGCAGAGACACAGAGACTGGGGGAGTAGTAAAGGCAGAGACACAGAGACTGGGGGAGTAGTAAAGGCAGAGACACAGAGGCTGGGGGAGTAAAGGCAGAGACGCAGAGACTGTGGGAGTGAAGGCAGAGACGCAGAGACTGGGGGAGTAGTAAAGGCAGAGACGCAGAGACTGGGGGAGTCAAGGCAGAGGCGCAGAGACTGGGGAGTAGTAAAGGCAGAGACGCAGAGACTCGGGGAGTAGTTAAGGCAGAGACGCAGAGACTGGGGGAGTAGTAAAGGCAGAGACGCAGAGACTGGGGGAGTAGTAAAGGCAGAGACGCAGAGACTGGGGGAGTAGTAAAGGCAGAGGCGCAGAGACTGGGGGAGTAGTAAAGGCAGAGACGCAGAGACTGGGGGAGTAAGTAAAGGCAGAGACGTAGAGACTGGGGGAGTAAAGGCAGAGGCGCAGAGACTGGGGAGTAGTAAAGGCAGAGACGCAGAGACTCGGGGAGTAGTAAAGGCAGAGACGCAGAGACTGGGGGCGTAGTAAAGGCAGAGACGCAGAGACTGGGGGAGTAGGAAAGGCAGAGGCGCAGAGACTGGGGGAGTAGTAAAGGCAGAGACGCAGAGACTGGGGGAGTAAGTGAAGGCAGAGACGCAGAGACTGGGGGAGTAAAGGCAGAGGCGCAGAGACTGGGGAGTAGTAAAGGCAGAGACACAGAGACTCGGGGAGTAGTAAAGGCAGAGACGCAGAGACTGGGGGAGTAGTAAAGGCAGAGACGCAGAGACTGGGGGAGTAGTAAAGGCAGAGACACAGAGACTGGGGGAGTAGCAATGGCAGAGACGCAGAAACTGTGGGAGTAGTAAAGGCAGAGACGCATTGACTGGGGAGTAGTAAAGGCAGAGATGCAGAGACTGGGGGAGTAGTAAAGGCAGAGACGCAGAGACTGGGGGAGTAGTAAAGGCAGAGACGCAGAGACTGGGGGAGTAGTAAAGGCAGAGACACGGAGACTCGGGGAGTAGTAAAGGCAGAGACGCAGAGACTGGGGGAGTAGTAAAGGCAGAGACGCAGAGACAGGGAGTAGAAAAGGCAGAGACGCAGAGACTGGGAGTAGTAAAGGCAGAGACGCAGAGACTGGGAGTGGAAAAGGCAGAGACGCAGAGACGGGGGGAGTAGTAAAGGCAGAGACGCAGAGACTCGGGGCGTAGTAAAGGCAGAGTCGCAGAGACTGGGGGAGTAGTAAAGGCAGAGACGCAGAGACTGGGGGAGTAGTAAAGGCAGAGACGCAGAGACTGGGGGAGTAGTAAAGGCAGATACGCAGAGACTGGGGGAGTAAAGGCAGAGACGCAGAGACGGGGAGAGTAGTAAATGCAGAGACACAGAGACTCGGGGAGTAGTAAAGGCAGAGACGCAGAGACTGGGGGAGTAGTAAAGGCAGAGACGCAGAGACTGGGGGAGTAGTAAAGGCAGAAACAGAGACTCGGGGAGTAAACGCAGAGACACAGAGGCTGGGGGAGTAAAGGCACAGACGCAGAGACTGGGGGAGTAAAGGCACAGACGCAGAGAGGGGAGTAATAAAGGCAGAGACTCGGGGAGTAGTAAAGGCAGAGACGCAGAGACTTGGAGTCGAAAAGGCAAAGACGCAGAGACTGGGGGAGTAGTAAAGGCAGAGACACAGAGGCTGGGGGAATAGTAAAGGCAGAGACACAGAGGCTGGGGGAGGAGTAAAGGCAGAGACGCAGAGACTGGGGGAGTAGTAAAGGCAGAGACACGGAGACTGGGAGTCGAAAAGGCAGAGACGCAGAGACTGGGGTGAGTAAAGGCAGAGACGAAGAGACTGGGGGAGTAGTAAAGGCAGAGACACAGAGACTGGGGGAGTAGAAAAGGCAGAGGCGCAGAGACTGGGGGAGTAGTAAAGGCAGAGACACAGAGACTGGGGGAGTAGAAAAGGCAGAGACACAGAGACTGGGGGAGTAGTAAAGGCAGAGACGCAGAGACTGGGGGAGAAGTAAAGGCAGAGACGCAGAGACTGGGGGAGTAGTAAAGGCAGAGACACAGAGGCTGGGGGAGTAGTAAAGGCAGAGACACAGAGACTGGGGGAGTAGTAAAGGCAGAGACACAGAGGCTGGGGGAGTAGTAAAGGCAGAGACGCAGAGACTGGGGGAGTAGTGAAGGCAGAGACACGGAGACTGGGAGTAGAAAAGGCAGAGACGCAGAGACTGGGGGGAGTAAAGGCAGAGACGAAGAGACTAGGGGAGTCGTAAAGACAGAGGCACAGAGACTGGGGGAGTAGTAAAGGCAGAGGCGCAGAGACTGGGGGAGTAGTAAAGGCAGAGACACAGAGACTGGGGGAGTAGAAAAGGCAGAGACGCAGAGACTGGGAGTAGAAAAGGCAGAGACACAGAGACTCGGGGAGTAGTAAAGGCAGAGACGCAGAGACTGGGGGAGTAGTAAAGGCAGAGACACAGAGACTCGGGGAGTAAAGGCAGAGATGCAGAGACGGGGGGAGTAATAAAGGCAGAGACTCGGGGAGTAGTAAAGGCCGAGACGCAGAGACTCGGGGAGTAGTAAAGGCAGAGACGCAGAGACTGGGAGTAGAAAAGGCAGAGACACAGAGACTGGGGGAGTAGTAAAGGCAGAGACACAGAGGCTGGGGGAGTAATAAAGGCAGAGACGCAGAGACTGGGGGAGTAGTAAAGGCAGAGACACAGAGACTGGGGGAGGAGTAAAGGCAGAGACACAGAGACTGGGGGAGTAGTAAAGGCAGAGACGCAGAGACTGGGGGAGTAGTAAAGGCAGAGACGCAGAGACTGGGGGAGTAGTAAAGGCAGAGACGCAGAGACTGGGGGAGTAAAGGCAGAGACGCAGAGACTGGGGGAGTAGTAAAGGCAGAGACGCAGAGACTCGGGGAGTAAAGGCAGAGATGCAGAGACGGGGGGAGTAATAAAGGCAGAGACTCGGGGAGTTGTAAAGCCAGAGACGCAGAGACTGGGAGTAGAAAAGGCAGAGACGCAGAGGCTGGGGGAGTAGTAAAGGCAGAGACACAGAGACTGGGGGAGTAGTAAAGGCAGAGACGCAGAGACTGGGGGAGTAGTAAAGGCAGAGACGCAGAGACTCGGGGAGTAAAGGCAGAGATGCAGAGACGGGGGGAGTAATAAAGGCAGAGACTCGGGGAGTTGTAAAGGCAGAGACGCAGAGACTGGGAGTAGAAAAGGCAGAGACGCAGAGGCTGGGGGAGTAGTAAAGGCAGAGACACAGAGACTGGGGGAGTAGTAAAGGCAGAGACGCAGAGACTGGGGGAGTAGTAAAGGCAGAGACGCAGAGACACGGGGAGTAGTAAAGGCAGAGACGCAGAGACTGGGGGAGTAGTAAAGGCAGAGACACAGAGACTGGGGGAGTAGTAAAGGCAGAGACACAGAGACTGGGGGAGTAGTAAAGGCAGAGACACAGAGGCTGGGGGAGTAAAGGCAGAGACGCAGAGACTGTGGGAGTGAAGGCAGAGACGCAGAGACTGGGGGAGTAGTAAAGGCAGAGACGCAGAGACTGGGGGAGTAGTAAAGGCAGAGACACAGAGGCTGGGGGAGTAGTAAAGGCAGAGACGCAGAGACTCGGGGAGTAGTAAAGGCAGAGACACAGAGACTGGGGGAGTAATAAAGGCAGAGACACAGAGACTGGGGGAGTAATAAAGGCAGAGACGCAGAGACTCGGGGAGTAGTAAAGGCAGAGACGCAGAGACTGGGGGAGTAGTAAAGGGAGAGACGCAGAGACTGGGGGAGTAGTAAAGGCAGAGACGCAGAGACTCGGGGAGTAGTAAAGGCAGAGACACAGAGACTGGGGGAGTAGTAAAGGCAGAGACGCAGAGACTCGGGGAGTAGTAAAGGCAGAGACACAGAGACTGGGGGAGTAATAAAGGCAGAGACACAGAGACTGGGGGAGTAGTAAAGGCAGAGACGCAGAGACTCGGGGAGTAGTAAAGGCAGAGACGCAGAGACTGGGAGTAGAAAAGGCAGAGACACAGAGGCTGGGGGAGTAGTAAAGGCAGAGACACAGAGGCTGGGGGAGTAGTAAAGGGAGAGACACAGAGGCTGGGGGAGTTGTAAAGGGAGAGACGCAGAGACTGGGGGAGTAGTAAAGGCAGAGACACAGAGACTGGGGGAGTAGTAAAGGCAGAGACACAGAGACTCGGGGAGTAGGAAAGGCAGAGACGCAGAGACTGGGGGAGTAGTAAAGGCAGAGACGCAGAGACTCGGGGAGTAGTTAAGGCAGAGACGCAGAGGTTGGGAGTGGAAAAGGCAGAGACGCAGAGACTCGGGGAGTAGTAAAGGCAGAGACGCAGAGACGGGGGGAGTAGTAAAGGCAGAGACGCAGAGACTCGGGGAGTAGTAAAGGCAGAGACGCAGATACTGGGAGTAGTAAAGGCAGAGACGCAGAGACTGGGAGTAGAAAAGGCAGAGACGCAGAGACTGGGGGAGTAGTAAAGGCTGAGACGCAGAGACTGGGAGTAGAAAAGGCAGAGACGCAGAGACTGGGAGTAGAAAAGGCCGAGACGCAGAGACTGGGGGAGTAGTAAAGGCAGAGACGCAGAGACTCGGGGAGTACTTAAGGCAGAGACTGGGGGAGTAGTAAAGGCAGAGACGCAGAGACTCGGGGAGTAGTAAAGGCAGAGACGCAGAGACTGGGGGAGTAGTAAAGGCAGAGACGCAGAGACTGGGGGAGTAAAGGCAGAGGCGCAGAGACTGGGGAGTAGTAAAGGCAGAGACGCAGAGACTGGGGGAGTAGTAAAGGCAGAGACGCAGAGACTGGGGGAGTAGCAAAAGCAGAGACGCAGAGACTCGGGGAGTAGTTAAGGCAGAGACGCAGAGACTGGGGGAGTAGTAAAGGCAGAGACGCAGAGACTGGGGGAGGAGTAAAGGCAGAGACGCAGAGACTGGGGGAGTAGTAAAGGCAGAGGCGCAGAGACTGGGGGAGTAAGTAAAGGCAGAGACGCAGAGACTGGGGGAGTAAGTAAAGGCAGAGACGCAGAGACTGGGGGAGTAAAGGCAGAGGCGCAGAGACTGGGGAGTAGTAAAGGCAGAGACACAGAGACTCGGGGAGTAGTAAAGGCAGAGACGCAGAGACTGGGGGCGTAGTAAAGGCAGAGACGCAGAGACTGGGGGAGTAGTAAAGGCAGAGGCGCAGAGACTGGGGGAGTAGTAAAGGCAGAGACGCAGAGACTGGGGGAGTAAAGGCAGAGGCGCAGAGACTGGGGAGTAGTAAAGGCAGAGACACAGAGACTCGGGGAGTAGTAAAGGCAGAGACGCAGAGACTGGGGGCGTAGTAAAGGCAGAGACGCAGAGACTGGGGGAGTAGTAAAGGCAGAGACGCAGAAACTGTGGGAGTAGTAAAGGCAGAGACGCAGAGACTGGGAGTAGAAAAGGCAGAGACGCAGAGACTCGGGGAGTAGTAAAGGCAGAGACGCAGAGACTGGGGGAGTAATAAAGGCACAGACTGGGGGAGTAATAAAGGCAGAGGCGCAGAGACGGGGAGAGCAGTAAAGGCAGAGACGCAGAGACTGGTGGAATAGTAAAGGCAGAGGCGCAGAGACAGGGGGAGTAGGAAAGGCAGAGACACAGAGGCTGGGGGAGTAGGAAAGGCAGAGACGCAGAGACTGGGGGAGTAGTAAAGGCAGAGACACAGAGACTGGGGGAGTAGTAAAGGCAGAGACACAGAGGCTCGGGGAGTAGTAAAGGCAGAGACGCAGAGACTGGGGGAGTAGTAAAGGCAGTGACGCAGAGACTCGGGGAGTAGTTAAGGCAGAGACGCAGAGGTTCGGAGTGGAAAAGGCAGAGACGCAGAGACTCGGGGAGTAGTAAAGGCAGAGACGCAGAGACGGGGGGAGTAGTAAAGGCAGAGACGCAGAGACTCGGGGAGTAGTAAAGGCAGAGACGCAGAGACTGGGAGTAGAAAAGGCAGAGACGCAGAGACCCGGGGAGCAGTAAAGGCAGAGACGCAGAGACTGGGAGTAGAAAAGGCAGAGACGCAGAGACTGGGAGTAGAAAAGGACGAGACGCAGAGACTGGGGGAGTAGTAAAGGCAGAGACGCAGAGACTGGGGGAGTACTTAAGGCAGAGACGCAGAGACTGGGGGAGTAGTAAAGGCAGAGACGCAGAGACTCGGGGACTAGTAAAGGCAGAGACGCAGAGACTCGGGGACTAGTAAAGGCAGAGACGCAGAGACTCGGGGACTAGTAAAGGCAGAGACGCAGAGACTGGGGGAGTAGTAAAGGCAGAGACGCAGAGACTGGGGGAGTAAAGGCAGAGGCGCAGAGACTGGGGAGTAGTAAAGGCAGAGACGCAGAGACTGGGGGAGTAGTAAAGGCAGAGACGCAGAGACTGGGGGAGTAGTAAAGGCAGAGACGCAGAGACTCGGGGACTAGTAAAGGCAGAGACGCAGAGACTCGGGGACTAGTAAAGGCAGAGACGCAGAGACTGGGGGAGTAGTAAAGGCAGAGACGCAGAGACTGGGGGAGTAAAGGCAGAGGCGCAGAGACTGGGGAGTAGTAAAGGCAGAGACGCAGAGACTGGGGGAGTAGTAAAGGCAGAGACGCAGAGACTGGGGGAGTAGTAAAAGCAGAGACGCAGAGACTCGGGGAGTAGTTAAGGCAGAGACGCAGAGACTGGGGGAGTAGTAAAGGCAGAGACGCAGAGACTGGGGGAGTAGTAAAGGCAGAGACGCAGAGACTGGGGGAGCAGTAAAGGCAGAGGCGCAGAGACTGGAGGAGTAGTAAAGGCAGAGACGCAGAGACTGGGGGACTAAAGGCAGAGGCGCAGAGACTGGGGAGTAGTAAAGGCAGAGACACAGAGACTCGGGGAGTAGTAAAGGCAGAGACGCAGAGACTGGGGGAGTAGTAAAGGCAGAGACGCAGAGACTGGGGGCGTAGTAAAGGCAGAGATGCAGAGACTGGGGGAGCAGTAAAGGCAGAGGCGCAGAGACTGGAGGAGTAGTAAAGGCAGAGACGCAGAGACTGGGGGACTAAAGGCAGAGGCGCAGAGACTGGGGAGTAGTAAAGGCAGAGACACAGAGACTCGGGGAGTAGTAAAGGCAGAGACGCAGAGACTGGGGGAGTAGTAAAGGCAGAGGCGCAGAGACTGGGGGAGTAGTAAAGGCAGAGACGCAGAGACTGGGGGAGTAAGTAAAGGCAGAGACGCAGAGACTGGGGGAGTACAGGCAGAGGCGCAGAGACTGGGGAGTAGTAAAGGCAGAGACACAGAGACTCGGGGAGTAGTAAAGGCAGAGACGCAGAGACTGGGGGAGTAGAAAAGGCAGAGACACAGAGACTGGGGGAGTAGTAAAGGCAGAGACGCAGAGACTGGGGGAGTAGTAAAGGCAGAGACGCAGAGACTGGGGGAGTAGTAAAGGCAGAGACACAGAGGCTGGGGGAGTAGTAAAGGCAGAGACGCAGAGACTGGGGGAGTAGTGAAGGCAGAGACACGGAGACTGGGAGTAGAAAAGGCAGAGACGCAGAGACTGGGGGGAGTAAAGGCAGAGACGAAGAGACTGGGGGAGTCGTAAAGACAGAGGCACAGAGACTAGGGGAGTAGTAAAGGCAGAGGCGCAGAGACTGGGGGAGTAGTAAAGGCAGAGACACAGAGACTGGGGGAGTAGAAAAGGCAGAGACACAGAGACTGGGGGAGTAGTAAAGGCAGAGACGCAGAGACTGGGGGAGTAGTAAAGGCAGAGACGCAGAGACAGGGAGTAGAAAAGGCAGAGACGCAGAGACTGGGAGTAGAAAAGGCAGAGACACAGAGACTCGGGGAGTAGTAAAGGCAGAGACGCAGAGACTGGGGGAGTAGTAAAGGCAGAGACACAGAGACTGGGGGAGTAGTTAAGGCAGAGACGCAGAGACTGGGGGAGTAAAGGCAGAGACGCAGAGACTGGGGGAGTAGTAAAGGCAGAGACACAGAGACTCGGGGAGTAAAGGCAGAGATGCAGAGACGGGGGGAGTAATAAAGGCAGAGACTCGGGGAGTAGTAAAGGCCGAGACGCAGAGACTCGGGGAGTAGTAAAGGCAGAGACGCAGAGACTGGGAGTAGAAAAGGCAGAGACACAGAGACTGGGGGAGTAGTAAAGGCAGAGACACAGAGGCTGGGGGAGTAATAAAGGCAGAGACGCAGAGACTGGGGGAGTAGTAAAGGCAGAGACACAGAGACTGGGGGAGTAGTAAAGGCAGAGACACAGAGACTGGGGGAGTAGTAAAGGCAGAGACGCAGAGACTGGGGGAGTAGTGAAGGCAGAGACGCAGAGACTGGGGGACTAAAGGCAGAGGCGCAGAGACTGGGGAGTAGTAAAGGCAGAGACACAGAGACTCGGGGAGTAGTAAAGGCAGAGACGCAGAGACTGGGGGAGTAGTAAAGGCAGAGACGCAGAGACTGGGGGCGTAGTAAAGGCAGAGATGCAGAGACTGGGGGAGCAGTAAAGGCAGAGGCGCAGAGACTGGAGGAGTAGTAAAGGCAGAGACGCAGAGACTGGGGGACTAAAGGCAGAGGCGCAGAGACTGGGGAGTAGTAAAGGCAGAGACACAGAGACTCGGGGAGTAGTAAAGGCAGAGACGCAGAGACTGGGGGAGTAGTAAAGGCAGAGGCGCAGAGACTGGGGGAGTAGTAAAGGCAGAGACGCAGAGACTGGGGGAGTAAGTAAAGGCAGAGACGCAGAGACTGGGGGAGTACAGGCAGAGGCGCAGAGACTGGGGAGTAGTAAAGGCAGAGACACAGAGACTCGGGGAGTAGTAAAGGCAGAGACGCAGAGACTGGGGGAGTAGAAAAGGCAGAGACACAGAGACTGGGGGAGTAGTAAAGGCAGAGACGCAGAGACTGGGGGAGTAGTAAAGGCAGAGACGCAGAGACTGGGGGAGTAGTAAAGGCAGAGACACAGAGGCTGGGGGAGTAGTAAAGGCAGAGACGCAGAGACTGGGGGAGTAGTGAAGGCAGAGACACGGAGACTGGGAGTAGAAAAGGCAGAGACGCAGAGACTGGGGGGAGTAAAGGCAGAGACGAAGAGACTGGGGGAGTCGTAAAGACAGAGGCACAGAGACTAGGGGAGTAGTAAAGGCAGAGGCGCAGAGACTGGGGGAGTAGTAAAGGCAGAGACACAGAGACTGGGGGAGTAGAAAAGGCAGAGACACAGAGACTGGGGGAGTAGTAAAGGCAGAGACGCAGAGACTGGGGGAGTAGTAAAGGCAGAGACGCAGAGACAGGGAGTAGAAAAGGCAGAGACGCAGAGACTGGGAGTAGAAAAGGCAGAGACACAGAGACTCGGGGAGTAGTAAAGGCAGAGACGCAGAGACTGGGGGAGTAGTAAAGGCAGAGACACAGAGACTGGGGGAGTAGTTAAGGCAGAGACGCAGAGACTGGGGGAGTAAAGGCAGAGACGCAGAGACTGGGGGAGTAGTAAAGGCAGAGACACAGAGACTCGGGGAGTAAAGGCAGAGATGCAGAGACGGGGGGAGTAATAAAGGCAGAGACTCGGGGAGTAGTAAAGGCCGAGACGCAGAGACTCGGGGAGTAGTAAAGGCAGAGACGCAGAGACTGGGAGTAGAAAAGGCAGAGACACAGAGACTGGGGGAGTAGTAAAGGCAGAGACACAGAGGCTGGGGGAGTAATAAAGGCAGAGACGCAGAGACTGGGGGAGTAGTAAAGGCAGAGACACAGAGACTGGGGGAGTAGTAAAGGCAGAGACACAGAGACTGGGGGAGTAGTAAAGGCAGAGACGCAGAGACTGGGGGAGTAGTGAAGGCAGAGACGCAGAGACTGGGGGAGTATTCATGTCCCCTTGCGGTGTTCACGCAAGGGGACATGAATATAGCTGAGGAGGACACTGGGTTGCAGGGGAGTAGAATAGACAGTATTACAGTTGATAAGGAGGATGTGCAGGATATTCTGGAGGGTCTGAAAATAGATAAATCCCCTGGTCCGGATGGGATTTATCCAAGGATTCTCTGGGAGGCAAGAGAAGTGATTGCAGAGCCTCTGGCTCTGATCTTCAGGTCGTCGTTGGCCTCTGGTATTGTACCAGAAGATTGGAGGTTAGCGAATGTTGTCCCATTGTTTAAGAAGGGGAACAGAGACTTCCCCGGGAATTATAGACCGGTGAGTCTCACTTCTGTTGTCGGCAAGATGTTGGAAAAAATTATAAGGGATAGGATTTATAGTTATTTGGAGAGTAATGAATTGATAGGTGATAGTCAGCATGGTTTTGTGGCAGGTAGGTCGTGCCTTACTAACCTTATTGAGTTTTTTGAGAAAGTGACCAAGGAGGTGGATGGGGGCAAGGCAGTGGACGTGGTATATATGGATTTTAGTAAGGCGTTTGATAAGGTTCACCATGGTAGGCTTCTACAGAAAATGCAGATGTATGGGATTGGGGGTGATCTAGGAAATTGGATCAGGAATTGGCTAGCGGATAGGAAACAGAGGGTGGTGGTTGATAGTAAATATTCATCATGGAGTGCGGTTACAAGTGGTGTACCTCAGGGATCTGTTTTGGGGCCACTGCTGTTTGTAATATTTATTAATGATCTGGATGAGGGTATAGTTGGGTGGATTAGCAAATTTGCTGATGACACCAAAGTCGGTGGTGTGGTAGACAGTGAGGAAGGGTGTCGTAGTTTGCAGGAAGACTTAGACAGGTTGCAAAGTTGGGCCGAGAGGTGGCGGATGGAGTTTAATGCGGAGAAGTGTGAGGTAATTCACTTTGGTAGGAATAACAGATGTGTTGAGTATAGGGCTAACGGGAGGACTTTGAATAGTGTGGAGGAGCAGAGGGATCTAGGTGTATGTGTGCATAGATCCCTGAAAGTTGGGAATCAAGTAGATAAGGTTGTTAAGAAGGCATATGGTGTCTTGGCGTTTATTGGTAGGGGGATTGAATTTAGGAGTCGTAGCGTTATGTTGCAACTGTACACAACTCTGGTGCGGCCGCACTTGGAGTACTGTGTGCAGTTCTGGTCCCCACATGACAGGAAGGATGTGGAGGCTTTGGAGAGGGTGCAGAGGAGGTTTACCAGGATGTTGCCTGGTATGGAGGGGAGATCCTATGAGGAGAGGCTGAGGGATTTGGGATTGTTTTCGCTGGAAAGGCGGCGGCAAAGAGGGGATCTTATTGAAACATATAAGATGATTAGAGGTTTAGATAGGGTGGATAGTGATAGCCTTTTTCCTCTGATGGAGAAATCCAGCACGAGGGGGCATGGCTTTAAATTGAGGGGGGGTAGTTATAGAACCGATGTCAGGGGTAGGTTCTTTACCCAGAGGGTGGTGAGGGATTGGAATGCCCTGCCAGCATCAGTTGTAAATGCGCCTAGTTTGGGGGCGTTTAAGAGATCCGTAGATAGGTTCATGGACGAAAAGAAATTGGTTTAGGTTGGAGGGTCACAGTTTTTTTTTTAACTGGTCGGTGCAACATCGTGGGCCGAAGGGCCTGTTCTGCGCTGTAATGTTCTATGTTCTATGTTCTAGTAAAGGCAGAGACGCAGAGACTGGGGGAGTAAAGGCAGAGACGCAGAGACTGGGGGAGTAGTAAAGGCAGAGACGCAGAGACACGGGGAGTAGTAAAGGCAGAGACGCAGAGACTGGGGGAGTAGTAAAGGCAGAGACACAGAGACTGGGGGAGTAGTAAAGGCAGAGACACAGAGACTGGGGGAGTAGTAAAGGCAGAGACACAGAGGCTGGGGGAGTAAAGGCAGAGACGCAGAGACTGTGGGAGTGAAGGCAGAGACGCAGAGACTGGGGGAGTAGTAAAGGCAGAGACGCAGAGACTGGGGGAGTAGTAAAGGCAGAGACACAGAGGCTGGGGGAGTAGTAGAGGCAGAGACGCAGGGACTGGGGGAGTAGTAAAGGCAGAGACGCAGAGACTCGGGGAGTAGTAAAGACAGAGACACAGAGACTGGGGGAGTAATAAAGGCAGAGACACAGAGACTGGGGGAGTAATAAAGGCAGAGACGCAGAGACTCGGGGAGTAGTAAAGGCAGAGACGCAGAGACTGGGGGAGTAGTAAAGGGAGAGACGCAGAGACTGGGGGAGTAGTAAAGGCAGAGACGCAGAGACTCGGGGAGTAGTAAAGGCAGAGACACAGAGACTGGGGGAGTAGAAAAGGCAGAGACGCAGAGACTCGGGGAGTAGTAAAGGCAGAGACACAGAGACTGGGGGAGTAATAAAGGCAGAGACACAGAGACTGGGGGAGTAGTAAAGGCAGAGATGCAGAGACTCGGGGAGTAGTAAAGGCAGAGACGCAGAGACTGGGAGTAGAAAAGGCAGAGACACAGAGGCTGGGGGAGTAGTAAAGGCAGAGACACAGAGGCTGGGGGAGTCGTAAAGGGAGAGACACAGAGGCTGGGGGAGTTGTAAAGGGAGAGACGCAGAGACTGGGGGAGTAGTAAAGGCAGCGACACAGAGACTGGGGGAGTAGTAAAGGCAGAGACGCAGAGACTGGGGGAGTAGTAAAGGCAGAGACGCAGAGACTCGGGGAGCAGTAAAGGCAGAGACGCAGAGACTGGGAGTAGAAAAGGCAGAGACGCAGAGACTGGGAGTAGAAAAGGCCGAGACGCAGAGACTGGGGGAGTAGTAAAGGCAGAGACGCAGAGACTCGGGGAGTACTTAAGGCAGAGACGCAGAGACTGGGGGGTAGTAAAGGCAGAGACGCAGAGAGTCGGGGAGTAGTAAAGGCAGAGACGCAGAGACTGGGGGAGTAGTAAAGGCAGAGACGCAGAGACTGGGGGAGTAAAGGCAGAGGCGCAGAGACTGGGGAGTAGTAAAGGCAGAGACGCAGAGACTGGGGGAGTAGTAAAGGCAGAGACGCAGAGACTGGGGGAGTAGCAAAAGCAGAGACGCAGAGACTCGGGGAGTAGTTAAGGCAGAGACGCAGAGACTGGGGGAGTAGTAAAGGCAGAGACGCAGAGACTGGGGGAGTAGTAAAGGCAGAGACGCAGAGACTGGGGCAGTAGTAAAGGCAGAGGCGCAGAGACTGGGGGAGTAAGTAAAGGCAGAGACGCAGAGACTGGGGGAGTAAGTAAAGGCAGAGACGCAGAGACTGGGGGAGTAAAGGCAGAGGCGCAGAGACTGGGGAGTAGTAAAGGCAGAGACGCAGAGACTGGGGGAGTAGTAAAGGCAGAGGCGCAGAGACTGGGGGAGTAGTAAAGGCAGAGACGCAGAGACTGGGGGAGTAAGTAAAGGCAGAGACGCAGAGACTGGGGGAGAAAAGGCAGAGGCGCAGAGACTGGGGAGTAGTAAAGGCAGAGACACAGAGACTGGTGGAATAGTAAAGGCAGAGGCGCAGAGACAGGGGGAGTAGTAAAGGCAGAGACACAGAGGCTGGGGGAGTAGGAAAGGCAGAGACGCAGAGACTGGGGGAGTAGTAAAGGCAGAGACACAGAGACTGGGGGAGTAGTAAAGGCAGAGACACAGAGACTCGGGGAGTAGTAAAGGCAGAGACGCAGAGACTGGGAGTAGAAAAGGCAGAGACGCAGAGACTCGGGGAGTAGTTAAGTCAGAGACGCAGAGGTTTGGAGTGGAAAAGGCAGAGACGCAGAGACTCGGGGAGTAGTAAAGGCAGAGACGCAGAGACGGGGGGAGTAGTAAAGGCAGAGACGCAGAGACTCGGGGAGTAGTAAAGGCAGAGACGCAGAGACTGGGAGTAGAAAAGGCAGAGACGCAGAGACTGGGGGAGTAGTAAAGGCAGAGACGCAGAGACTCGGGGAGCAGTAAAGGCAGAGACGCAGAGACTGGGAGTAGAAAAGGCCGAGACGCAGAGACTGGGGGAGTAGTAAAGGCAGAGACGCAGAGACTCGGGGAGTACTTAAGGCAGAGACGCAGAGACTGGGGGAGTAGTAAAGGCAGAGACGCAGAGACTCGGGGACTAGTAAAGGCAGAGACGCAGAGACTGGGGGAGTAGTAAAGGCAGAGACGCAGAGACTGGGGGAGGAAAGGCAGAGGCGCAGAGACTGGGGAGTAGTAAAGGCAGAGACGCAGAGACTGGGGGAGTAGTAAAGGCAGAGACGCAGAGACTGGGGGAGTAGTAAAAGCAGAGACGCAGAGACTCGGGGAGTAGTTAAGGCAGAGACGCAGAGACTGGGGGAGTAGTAAAGGCAGAGGCGCAGAGACTGGAGGAGTAGTAAAGGCAGAGACACAGAGACTCGGGGAGTAGGAAAGGCAGAGACGCAGAGACTGGGGGCGTAGTAAAGGCAGAGACGCAGAGACTGGGGGAGTAGTAAAGGCAGAGACACAGAGACTGGGGGAGTAGGAAAGGCAGAGACGCAGAGACTGGGGGAGTAGTAAAGGCAGAGGCGCAGAGACTGGGGGAGTAGTAAAGGCAGAGACGCAGAGACTGGGGGAGTAAGTAAAGGCAGAGACGCAGAGACTGGGGGAGTAAAGGCAGAGGCGCAGAGACTGGGGAGTAGTAAAGGCAGAGACACAGAGACTCGGGGAGTAGTAAAGGCAGAGACGCAGAGACTGGGGACGTAGTAAAGGCAGAGACGCAGAGACTGGGGGCGTAGTAAAGGCAGAGACGCAGAGACTGGTAGTAGAAAAGGCAGAGACGCAGAGACTCGGGGAGTAGTAAAGGCAGAGACGCAGAGACTGGGGGAGTAATAAAGGCAGAGGCGCAGAGACGGGGAGAGCAGTAAAGGCAGAGACGCAGAGACTGGGGGCGTAGTAAAGGCAGAGACGCAGAGACTGGGGGAGTAGTAATGGCAGAGACGCAGAAACTGTGGGAGTAGTAAAGGCAGAGACGCAGAGACTGGGAGTAGAAAAGGCAGAGACGCAGAGACTCGGGGAGTAGTAAAGGCAGAGACGCAGAGACTGGGGGAGTAATAAAGGCAGAGGCGCAGAGACGGGGAGAGCAGTAAAGGCAGAGACACAGAGACTGGGGGAGTAGTAAAGGCAGAGACGCAGAGACACGGGGAGTAGTAAAGGCAGAGACACAGAGACTGGGGGAGTAATAAAGGCAGAGACACAGAGACTGGGGGAGTAGTAAAGGCAGAGACGCAGAGACTGGGAGTAGAAAAGGCAGAGACGCAGAGACTCGGGGAGTAGTAAAGGCAGAGACGCAGAGACTCGGGGAGTAGTAAAGGCAGAGACACAGAGACGGGGGGAGTAGTAAAGGCAGAGACGCAGAGACTGGTGGAATAGTAAAGGCAGAGACGCAGAGACTGGGGGAGTAGTAAAGGCAGAGACACAGAGACGGGGGGAGTAGAAAAGGCAGAGACGCAGTGACTCGGGGAGTAGTAAAGGCAGAGACGCAGAGACACGGGGAGTAGTAAAGGCAGAGACGCAGAGACTGGGAGTAGAAAAGGCAGAGACGCAGAGACTGGGGGAGTAGAAAAGGCAGAGACGCAGAGACACGGGGAGTAGTAAAGGCAGAGACGCAGAGACTGGGAGTAGAAAAGGCAGAGACGCAGAGACTGGGGGAGTAGAAAAGGGAGAGACGCAGAGACTGGGAGTAGTAAAGGCAGAGACGCAGAGACTGGGAGTGGAAAAGGCAGAGACGCAGAGACTCGGGGAGTAGTAAAGGCAGAGACGCAGAGACTGGGAGTGGAAAAGGCAGAGACGCAGAGACGGGGGGAGTAGTAAAGGCAGAGACGCAGAGACTCGGGGAGTAGTAAAGGCAGAGACGCAGAGACTCGGGGAGTAGTAAAGGCAGAGACGCAGAGACTCGGGGAGTAGTAAAGGCAGAGACGCAGAGACTGGGGGAGTCGTAAAGGCAGAGACGCAGAGACTGGGAGGAGAAAAGGCAGAGACACAGAGACTGGGGGAGTAGTAAAGGCAGAGACACAGAGGCTGGGGGAGTAATAAAGGCAGAGACGCAGAGACTGGGGGAGTAGTAAAGGCAGAGACACAGAGACTGGGGGAGTAGTAAAGGCAGAGACACAGAGACTGGGGGAGTAGTAAAGGCAGAGACGCAGAGACTGGGGGAGTAGTAAAGGCAGAGACGCAGAGACTGGGGGAGTAAAGGCAGAGACGCAGAGACTGGGGGAGTAGTAAAGGCAGAGACACAGAGACTCGGGGAGTAAAGGCAGAGATGCAGAGACGGGGGGAGTAATAAAGGCAGAGACTCGGGGAGTAGTAAAGGCCGAGACGCAGAGACTCGGGGAGTAGTAAAGGCAGAGACGCAGAGACTGGGAGTAGAAAAGGCAGAGACGCAGAGACTGGGGGAGTAGTAAAGGCAGAGACGCAGAGACTGGGGGAGTAGTAAAGGCAGAGACGCAGAGACTGGGGGAGTAGTAAAGGCAGAGACGCAGAGACTGGGGGAGTAGTAAAGGCAGAGACACAGAGACTGGGGGAGTAGTAAAGGCAGAGACACAGAGGCTGGGGGAGTAAAGGCAGAGACGCAGAGACTGTGGGAGTGAAGGCAGAGACGCAGAGACTGGGGGAGTAGTAAAGGCAGAGACGCAGAGACTGGGGGAGTAGTAAAGGCAGAGACACAGAGGCTGGGGGAGTAGTAGAGGCAGAGACGCAGAGACTGGGGGAGTAGTAAAGGCAGAGACGCAGAGACTCGGGGAGTAGTAAAGGCAGAGACACAGAGACTGGGGGAGTAATAAAGGCAGAGACACAGAGACTGGGGGAGTAATAAAGGCAGAGACACAGAGACTGGGGGAGTAGTAAAGGCAGAGACGCAGAGACTCGGGGAGTAGTAAAGGCAGAGACGCAGAGACTGGGAGTAGAAAAGGCAGAGACACAGAGGCTGGGGGAGTAGTAAAGGCAGAGACACAGAGGCTGGGGGAGTAGTAAAGGGAGAGACACAGAGGCTGGGGGAGTTGTAAAGGGAGAGACGCAGAGACTGGGGGAGTAGTAAAGGCAGCGACACAGAGACTGGGGGAGTAGTAAAGGCAGAGACGCAGAGACTCGGGGAGTAGTAAAGGCAGAGACGCAGAGACTGGGGGAGTAGTAAAGGCAGAGACGCAGAGACTCGGGGAGTAGTAAAGGCAGAGACGCAGAGACTGGGGGAGTAGTAAAGGCAGAGACGCAGAGACTCGGGGAGTAGTAAAGGCAGAGACGCAGAGACTGGGGGAGTAGTAAAGGCAGTGACGCAGAGACTCGGGGAGTAGTTAAGGCAGAGACGCAGAGGTTGGGAGTGGAAAAGGCAGAGACGCAGAGACTCGGGGAGTAGGAAAGGCAGAGACGCAGAGACGGGGGGAGTAGTAAAGGCAGAGACGCAGAGACTCGGGGAGTAGTTAAGGCAGAGACGCAGATACTGGGAGTAGAAAAGGCAGAGACGCAGAGACTGGGGGAGTAGTAAAGGCAGAGACGCAGAGACTCGGGGAGCAGTAAAGGCAGAGACGCAGAGACTGGGAGTAGAAAAGGCAGAGACGCAGAGACTGGGAGTAGAAAAGGCCGAGACGCAGAGACTGGGGGAGTAGTAAAGGCAGAGACGCAGAGACTCGGGGAGTACTTAAGGCAGAGACGCAGAGACTGGTGGAGTAGTAAAGGCAGAGACGCAGAGACTCGGGGAGTAGTAAAGGCAGAGACGCAGAGACTGGGGGAGTAGTAAAGGCAGACACGCAGAGACTGGGGGAGTAAAGGCAGAGGCGCAGAGACTGGGGAGTAGTAAAGGCAGAGACGCAGAGACTGGGGGAGTAGTAAAGGCAGACACGCAGAGACTGGGGGAGTAGCAAAAGCAGAGACGCAGAGACTCGGGGAGTAGTTAAGGCAGAGACGCAGAGACTGGGGGAGTAGTAAAGGGAGAGACGCAGAGACTGGGGGAGTAGTAAAGGCAGAGACGCAGAGACTGGGGGAGTAGTAAAGGCAGAGGCGCAGAGACTGGGGGAGTAAGTAAAGGCAGAGACGCAGAGACTGGGGGAGTAAGTAAAGGCAGAGACGCAGAGACTGGGGGAGTAAAGGCAGAGGCGCAGAGACTGGGGAGTAGTAAAGGCAGAGACACAGAGACTCGGGGAGTAGTAAAGGCAGAGACGCAGAGACTGGGGGCGTAGTAAAGGCAGAGACGCAGAGACTGGGGGAGTAGTAAAGGCAGAGGCGCAGAGACTGGGGGAGTAGTAAAGGCAGAGACGCAGAGACTGGGGGAGTAAGTAAAGGCAGAGACGCAGAGACTGGGGGAGTAAAGGCAGAGGCGCAGAGACTGGGGAGTAGTAAAGGCAGAGACACAGAGACTCGGGGAGTAGTAAAGGCAGAGACGCAGAGACTGGGGGCGTAGTAAAGGCAGAGACGCAGAGACTGGGGGAGTAGTAAAGGCAGAGACGCAGAGACTGGGGGAGTAGTAAAGGCAGAGACGCAGAGACTGGGGGAGTAGTAAAGGCAGAGACGCAGAAACTGTGGGAGTAGTAAAGGCAGAGACGCAGAGACTGGGGGCGTAGTAAAGGCAGAGACGCAGAGACTGGGGGAGTAGTAATGGCAGAGACGCAGAAACTGTGGGAGTAGTAAAGGCAGAGACGCAGAGACTGGGAGTAGAAAAGGCAGAGACGCAGAGACTCGGGGAGTAGTAAAGGCAGAGACGCAGAGACTGGGGGAGTAATAAAGGCACAGACTGGGGGAGTAATAAAGGCAGAGGCGCAGAGACGGGGAGAGCAGTAAAGGCAGAGACGCAGAGACTGGTGGAATAGTAAAGGCAGAGGCGCAGAGACAGGGGGAGTAGTAAAGGCAGAGACACAGAGGCTGGGGGAGTAGTAAAGGCAGAGACGCAGAGACTGGGGGAGTAGTAAAGGCAGAGACACAGAGACTGGGGGAGTAGTAAAGGCAGAGACACAGAGACTCGGGGAGTAGTAAAGGCAGAGACGCAGAGACTGGGGGAGTAGTAAAGGCAGAGACGCAGAGACGGGGGGAGTAGGAAAGGCAGAGACGCAGAGACTCGGGGAGTAGTAAAGGCAGAGACGCAGAGACTCGGGGAGCAGTAAAGGCAGAGACGCAGAGACTGGGAGTAGAAAAGGCAGAGACGCAGAGACTGGGAGTAGAAAAGGCCGAGACGCAGAGACTGGGGGAGTAGTAAAGGCAGAGACGCAGAGACTCGGGGAGTAGTAAAGGCAGAGACGTAGAGACTGGGAGTAGAAAAGGCAGAGACGCAGAGACTGGGAGTAGAAAAGGCAGAGACGCAGAGACTGGGAGTAGAAAAGGCAGAGACGCATAGACTGGGAGTAGAAAAGGCAGAGACGCAGAGACTGGGGGAGTAGTAAAGGCAGAGACGCAGAGACTGGGGGAGTAGTAAAGGCAGAGACGCAGAGACTCGGGGACTAGTAAAGGCAGAGACGCAGAGACTGGGGGAGTAGTAAAGGCAGAGACGCAGAGACTGGGGGAGTAAAGGCAGAGGCGCAGAGACTGGGGAGTAGGAAAGGCAGAGACGCAGAGACTGGGGGAGTAGTAAAGGCAGAGACGCAGAGACTGGGGGAGTAGTAAAAGCAGAGACGCAGAGACTCGGGGAGTAGTAAAGGCAGACACGCAGAGACGGGGGAGGAAAGGCAGAGGCGCAGAGACTGGGGAGTAGTAAAGGCAGAGACGCAGAGACTGGGGGAGTAGTAAAGGCAGACACGCAGAGACTGGGGGAGTAGCAAAAGCAGAGACGCAGAGACTCGGGGAGTAGTTAAGGCAGAGACGCAGAGACTGGGGGAGTAGTAAAGGGAGAGACGCAGAGACTGGGGGAGTAGTAAAGGCAGAGACGCAGAGACTGGGGGAGTAGTAAAGGCAGAGGCGCAGAGACTGGGGGAGTAAGTAAAGGCAGAGACGCAGAGACTGGGGGAGTAAGTAAAGGCAGAGACGCAGAGACTGGGGGAGTAAAGGCAGAGGCGCAGAGACTGGGGAGTAGTAAAGGCAGAGACACAGAGACTCGGGGAGTAGTAAAGGCAGAGACGCAGAGACTGGGGGAGTAGTAAAGGCAGAGGCGCAGAGACTGGGGGAGTAGTAAAGGCAGAGACGCAAAGACTGGGGGAGTAAGTAAAGGCAGAGACGCAGAGACTGGGGGAGTAAAGGCAGAGGCGCAGAGACTGGGGAGTAGTAAAGGCAGAGACACAGAGACTCGGGGAGTAGTAAAGGCAGAGACGCAGAGACTGGGGGCGTAGTAAAGGCAGAGACGCAGAGACTGGGGGAGTAGTAAAGGCAGAGACGCAGAGACTGGGGGCGTAGTGAAGGCAGAGACGCAGAAACTGTGGGAGTAGTAAAGGCAGAGACGCAGAGACTGGGGGCGTAGTAAAGGCAGAGACGCAGAGACTGGGGGAGTAGGAATGGCAGAGACGCAGAAACTGTGGGAGTAGTAAAGGCAGAGACGCAGAGACTGGGAGTAGAAAAGGCAGAGACGCAGAGACTCGGGGAGTAGTAAAGGCAGAGACGCAGAGACTGGGGGAGTAATAAAGGCACAGACTGGGGGAGTAATAAAGGCAGAGGCGCAGAGACGGGGAGAGCAGTAAAGGCAGAGACGCAGAGACTGGTGGAATAGTAAAGGCAGAGGCGCAGAGACAGGGGGAGTAGTAAAGGCAGAGACACAGAGGCTGGGGGAGTAGTAAAGGCAGAGACGCAGAGACTCGGGGAGTAGTAAAGGCAGAGACACAGAGGCTGGGGGAGTAGTAAAGGCAGAGACGCAGAGACTGGGGGAGTAGTAAAGGCAGAGACACAGAGACTGGGGGAGTAGTAAAGGCAGAGACACAGAGACTCGGGGAGTAGTAAAGGCAGAGACGCAGAGACTGGGGGAGTAGTAAAGGCAGAGACGCAGAGACTCGGGGAGTAGTTAAGGCAGAGACGCAGAGGTTTGGAGTGGAAAAGGCAGAGACGCAGAGACTCGGGGAGTAGTAAAGGCAGAGACGCAGAGACGGGGGGAGTAGTAAAGGCAGAGACGCAGAGACTCGGGGAGTAGTAAAGGCAGAGACGCAGAGACTCGGGGAGCAGTAAAGGCAGAGACGCAGAGACTGGGAGTAGAAAAGGCAGAGACGCAGAGACTGGGAGTAGAAAAGGCCGAGACGCAGAGACTGGGGGAGTAGTAAAGGCAGAGACGCAGAGACTCGGGGAGTAGTAAAGGCAGAGACGCAGAGACTGGGAGTAGAAAAGGCAGAGACGCAGAGACTGGGAGTAGAAAAGGCAGAGACGCAGAGACTGGGAGTAGAAAAGGCAGAGACGCAGAGACTGGGAGTAGAAAAGGCAGAGACGCAGAGACTGGGGGAGTAGTAAAGGCAGAGACGCAGAGACTGGGGGAGTAGTAAAGGCAGAGACGCAGAGACTCGGGGACTAGTAAAGGCAGAGACGCAGAGACTGGGGGAGTAGTAAAGGCAGAGACGCAGAGACTGGGGGAGTAAAGGCAGAGGCGCAGAGACTGGGGAGTAGGAAAGGCAGAGACGCAGAGACTGGGGGAGTAGTAAAGGCAGAGACGCAGAGACTGGGGGCTTAGTAAAGGCAGAGACGCAGAGACTGGGGGAGTAGTAAAGGCAGAGGCGCAGAGACTGGGGGAGTAGTAAAGGCAGAGACGCAGAGACTGGGGGACTAAAGGCAGAGGCGCAGAGACTGGGGAGTAGTAAAGGCAGAGACACAGAGACTCGGGGAGTAGTAAAGGCAGAGACGCAGAGACTGGGGGCTTAGTAAAGGCAGAGACGCAGAGACTGGGGGAGTAGTAAAGGCAGAGACGCAGAGAGTGGGGGAGTAGTAAAGGCAGAGGCGCAGAGACTGGGGAGTAGTAAAGGCAGAGACACAGAGACTCGGGGAGTAGTAAAGGCAGAGACGCAGAGACTGGGGGAGTAGTAATGGCAGAGACGCAGAAACTGTGGGAGTAGTAAAGGCAGAGACGTAGAGACTGGTAGTAGAAAAGGCAGAGACGCAGAGACTCGGGGAGTAGTAAAGGCAGAGACGCAGAGACTGGGGGAGTAATAAAGGCACAGACTGGGGGAGTAATAAAGGCAGAGGCGCAGAGACGGGGAGAGCAGTAAAGGCAGAGACGCAGAGACTGGTGGAGTAGTAAAGGCAGAGACACAGAGACTGGGGGAGTAATAAAGGCAGAGACACAGAGACTGGGGGAGTAGTAAAGGCAGAGACACAGAGACTGGGGGAGTAATAAAGGCAGAGACGCAGAGACTCGGGGAGTAGTAAAGGCAGAGACGCAGAGACTGGGAGTAGAAAAGGCAGAGACGCAGAGACTCGGGGAGTAGTAAAGGCAGAGACGCAGAGACACGGGGAGGAGTAAAGGCAGAGACGCAGAGACTGGTGGAATAGTAAAGGCAGAGACACAGAGACTGGGGGAGTAATAAAGGCAGAGACGCAGAGACTCGGGGAGTAGTAAAGGCAGAGACGCAGAGACTCGGGGAGTAGTAAAGGCAGAGATGCAGAGACTGGGAGTAGAAAAGGCAGAGACGCAGTGACTCGGGGAGTAGTAAAGGCAGAGACACAGAGACTGGGGGAGTAGTAAAGGCAGAGACGCAGAGACACGGGGAGTAGTAAAGGCAGAGACGCAGAGACTGGGAGTAGAAAAGGCAGAGACGCAGAGACTGGGGGAGTAGAAAAGGCAGAGACGCAGAGACTGGGAGTAGTAAAGGCAGAGACGCAGAGACTGGGAGTGGAAAAGGCAGAGACGCAGAGACTCGGGGAGTAGTAAAGGCAGAGACGCAGAGACTGGGAGTGGAAAAGGCAGAGACGCAGAGACGGGGGGAGTAGTAAAGGCAGAGACGCAGAGACTCGGGGAGTAGTAAAGGCAGAGACGCAGAGACTCGGGGAGTAGTAAAGGCAGAGACGCAGAGACTGGGGGAGTAGTAAAGGCAGAGACGCAGAGACTCGGGGAGTAGTAAAGGCAGAGACGCCGAGACTGGGAGTAGAAAAGGCAGAGACGCAGAGACTGGGAGTAGAAAAGGCAGAGACACAGAGGCTGGGGGAGTAGTAAAGGCAGAGACGCAGAGACTGGGAGTAGTAAAGGCAGAGACACAGAGACTGGGGGAGGAGTAAAAGCAGAGACGCAGAGACTCGGGGAGTAGTAAAGGCAGAGACGCAGAGACTGGGGGAGTAGTAAAGGCAGAGACGCAGAGACTGGGGGAGTCGTAAAGGCAGAGACGCAGAGACTGGGAGTAGAAAAGGCAGAGACACAGAGACTGGGGGAGTAGTAAAGGCAGAGACACAGAGGCTGGGGGAGTAATAAAGGCAGAGATGCAGAGACTGGGGGAGTAGTAAAGGCAGAGACACAGAGACTGGGGGAGTAAAGGCAGAGGCGCAGAGACTGGGGGAGTAGTAAAGGCAGAGACACAGAGACTCGGGGAGTAAAGGCAGAGATGCAGAGACTGGGGGAGTAAAGGCAGAGACGCAGAGACTGGGGGAGTAGTAAAGGCAGAGACACAGAGACTCGGGGAGTAAAGGCAGAGATGCAGAGACGGGGGGAGTAATAAAGGCAGAGACTCGGGGAGTAGTAAAGGCCGAGACGCAGAGACTCGGGGAGTAGTAAAGGCAGAGACGCAGAGACTGGGAGTAGAAAAGGCAGAGACGCAGAGACTGGGGGAGTAGTAAAGGCAGAGACACAGAGACTGGGGGAGTAGTAAAGGCAGAGACGCAGAGACTGGGGGAGTAGTAAAGGCAGAGACGCAGAGACACGGGGAGCAGTAAAGGCAGAGACACAGAGACTGGGGGAGTAGTAAAGGCAGAGACACAGAGACTGGGGGAGTAGTAAAGGCAGAGACGCAGAGACTGGGGGAGTAGTAAAGGCAGAGACGCAGAGACACGGGGAGCAGTAAAGGCAGAGACACAGAGACTGGGGGAGTAGTAAAGGCAGAGACACAGAGACTGGGGGAGTAGTAAAGGCAGAGACACAGAGGCTGGGGGAGTAAAGGCAGAGACGCAGAGACTGTGGGAGTGAAGGCAGAGACGCAGAGACTGGGGGAGTAGTAAAGGCAGAGACGCAGAGACTGGGGGAGTAGTAAAGGCAGAGACTGGGGAGTAGTAAAGGCAGAGACACAGAGGCTGGGGGAGTAGTAGAGGCAGAGACGCAGAGACTGGGGGAGTAGTAAAGGCAGAGACGCAGAGACTCGGGGAGTAGTAAAGGCAGAGACACAGAGACTGGGGGAGTAATAAAGGCAGAGACACAGAGACTGGGGGAGTAATAAAGGCAGAGACGCAGAGACTCGGGGAGTAGTAAAGGCAGAGACGCAGAGACTGGGGGAGTAGTAAAGGGAGAGACGCAGAGACTGGGGGAGTAGTAAAGGCAGAGACGCAGAGACTCGGGGAGTAGTAAAGGCAGAGACACAGAGACTGGGGGAGTAGTAAAGGCAGAGACGCAGAGACTCGGGGCGTAGTAAAGGCAGAGACACAGAGACTGGGGGAGTAATAAAGGCAGAGACACAGAGACTGGGGGAGTAGTAAAGGCAGAGACGCAGAGACTCGGGGAGTAGTAAAGGCAGAGACGCAGAGACTGGGAGTAGAAAAGGCAGAGACACAGAGGCTGGGGGCGTAGTAAAGGCAGAGACACAGAGACTGGGGGAGTAATAAAGGCAGAGACACAGAGACTGGGGGAGTAGTAAAGGCAGAGACGCAGAGACTCGGGGAGTAGTAAAGGCAGAGACGCAGAGACTGGGGGAGTAGTAAAGGCAGAGACGCAGAGACTCGGGGAGTAGTAAAGGCAGAGACGCAGAGACTGGGAGTAGAAAAGGCAGAGACACAGAGGCTGGGGGAGTAGTAAAGGCAGAGACACAGAGGCTGGGGGAGTAGTGAAGGGAGAGACACAGAGGCTGGGGGAGTTGTAAAGGGAGAGACGCAGAGACTGGGGGAGTAGTAAAGGCAGCGACACAGAGACTGGGGGAGTAGTAAAGGCAGAGACACAGAGACTCGGGGAGTAGTAAAGGCAGAGACGCAGAGACTGGGGGAGTAGTAAAGGCAGAGACGCAGAGACTCGGGGAGTAGTTAAGGCAGAGACGCAGATACTGGGAGTAGAAAAGGCAGAGACGCAGAGACTGGGGGAGTAGTAAAGGCAGAGACGCAGAGACTCGGGGAGCAGTAAAGGCAGAGACGCAGAGACTGGGAGTAGAAAAGGCAGAGACGCAGAGACTGGGAGTAGAAAAGGCCGAGACGCAGAGACTGGGGGAGTAGTAAAGGCAGAAACGCAGAGACTCGGGGAGTACTTAAGGCAGAGACGCAGAGACTGGGGGAGTAGTAAAGGCAGAGACGCAGAGACTCGGGGAGTAGTAAAGGCAGAGACGCAGAGACTGGGGGAGTAGTAAAGGCAGAGACGCAGAGACTGGGGGAGTAAAGGCAGAGGCGCAGAGACTGGGGAGTAGTAAAGGCAGAGACGCAGAGACTGGGGGAGTAGCAAAAGCAGAGACGCAGAGACTCGGGGAGTAGTTAAGGCAGAGACGCAGAGACTGGGGGAGTAGTAAAGGCAGAGACGCAGAGACTGGGGGAGTAGTAAAGGCAGAGACGCAGAGACTGGGGGAGTAGTAAAGGCAGAGGCGCAGAGACTGGGGGAGTAAGTAAAGGCAGAGACGCAGAGACTGGGGGAGTAAGTAAAGGCAGAGACGCAGAGACTGGGGGAGTAAAGGCAGAGGCGCAGAGACTGGGGAGTAGTAAAGGCAGAGACACAGAGACTCGGGGAGTAGTAAAGGCAGAGACGCAGAGACTGGGGGCGTAGTAAAGGCAGAGACGCAGAGACTGGGGGCGTAGTAAAGGCAGAGACGCAGAGACTGGGAGTAGAAAAGGCAGAGACGCAGAGACTCGGGGAGTAGTAAAGGCAGAGACGCAGAGACTGGGGGAGTAATAAAGGCACAGACTGGGGGAGTAATAAAGGCAGAGGCGCAGAGACGGGGAGAGCAGTAAAGGCAGAGACGCAGAGACTGGTGGAATAGTAAAGGCAGAGGCGCAGAGACAGGGGGAGTAGTAAAGGCAGAGACACAGAGGCTGGGGGAGTAGTAAAGGCAGAGACACAGAGACTGGGGGAGTAGTAAAGGCAGAGACACAGAGACTCGGGGAGTAGTAAAGGCAGAGACGCAGAGACTGGGGGAGTAGTAAAGGCAGAGACGCAGAGACTCGGGGAGTAGTTAAGGCAGAGACGCAGAGGTTTGGAGTGGAAAAGGCAGAGACGCAGAGACTCGGGGAGTAGTAAAGGCAGAGACGCAGAGACGGGGGGAGTAGTAAAGGCAGAGACGCAGAGACTCGGGGAGTAGAAAAGGCAGAGACGCAGAGACTCGGGGAGCAGTAAAGGCAGAGACGCAGAGACTGGGAGTAGAAAAGGCAGAGACGCAGAGACTGGGAGTAGAAAAGGCCGAGACGCAGAGACTGGGGGAGTAGTAAAGGCAGAGACGCAGAGACTCGGGGAGTACTTAAGGCAGAGACGCAGAGACTGGGGGAGTAGTAAAGGCAGAGACGCAGAGACTCGGGGACTAGTAAAGGCAGAGACGCAGAGACTGGGGGAGTAGTAAAGGCAGAGACGCAGAGACTGGGGGAGTAAAGGCAGAGGCGCAGAGACTGGGGAGTAGGAAAGGCAGAGACGCAGAGACTGGGGGAGTAGTAAAAGCAGAGACGCAGAGACTCGGGGAGTAGTTAAGGCAGAGACGCAGAGACTGGGGGAGTAGTAAAGGCAGAGACGCAGAGACTGGGGGAGTAGTAAAAGCAGAGACGCAGAGACTCGGGGAGCAGTTAAGGCAGAGACGCAGAGACTGGGGGAGGAGTAAAGGCAGAGACGCAGAGACTGGGGGAGTAGTAAAGGCAGAGACGCAGAGACTGGGGGAGTAGTAAAGGCAGAGACACAGAGACTCGGGGAGTAAAGGCAGAGATGCAGAGACGGGGGGAGTAATAAAGGCAGAGACTCGGGGAGTAGTAAAGGCCGAGACGCAGAGACTCGGGGAGTAGTAAAGGCAGAGACGCAGAGACTGGGGAGTAGTAAAGGCAGAGACGCAGAGACTGGGGGAGTAGTAAAGGCAGAGACACAGAGACTGGGGGAGTAGTAAAGGCAGAGACGCAGAGACTGGGGGAGTAGTAAAGGCAGAGACGCAGAGACACGGGGAGCAGTAAAGGCAGAGACGCAGAGACTGGGGGAGTAGTAAAGGCAGAGACACAGAGACTGGGGGAGTAGTAAAGGCAGAGACACAGAGACTGGGGGAGTAGTAAAGGCAGAGACACAGAGGCTGGGGGAGTAAAGGCAGAGACGCAGAGACTGTGGGAGTGAAGGCAGAGACGCAGAGACTGGGGGAGTAGTAAAGGCAGAGACGCAGAGACTGGGGGAGTAGTAAAGGCAGAGACACAGAGGCTGGGGGAGTAATAAAGGCAGAGACACAGAGGCTGGGGGAGTAAAGGCAGAGACGCAGAGACTGTGGGAGTGAAGGCAGAGACGCAGAGACTGGGGGAGTAGTAAAGGCAGAGACGCAGAGACTGGGGGAGTAGTAAAGGCAGAGACGCAGAGACTCGGGGAGTAGTAAAGGCAGAGACACAGAGACTGGGGGAGTAATAAAGGCAGAGACACAGAGACTGGGGGAGTAATAAAGGCAGAGACGCAGAGACTCGGGGAGTAGTAAAGGCAGAGACGCAGAGACTGGGGGAGTAGTAAAGGGAGAGACGCAGAGACTGGGGGAGTAGTAAAGGCAGAGACGCAGAGACTCGGGGAGTAGTAAAGGCAGAGACACAGAGACTGGGGGAGTAATAAAGGCAGAGACACAGAGACTGGGGGAGTAGTAAAGGCAGAGACGCAGAGACTGGGAGTAGAAAAGGCAGAGACACAGAGGCTGGGGGAGTAGTAAAGGCAGAGACACAGAGGCTGGGGGAGTAGTAAAGGGAGAGACTCAGAGGCTGGGGGAGTTGTAAAGGGAGAGACGCAGAGACTGGGGGAGTAGTAAAGGCAGCGACACAGAGACTGGGGGAGTAGTAAAGGCAGAGACACAGAGACTCGGGGAGTAGTAAAGGCAGAGACGCAGAGACTGGGGGAGTAGTAAAGGCAGAGACGCAGAGACTCGGGGAGTAGTTAAGGCAGAGACGCAGAGGTTGGGAGTGGAAAAGGCAGAGACGCAGAGACTCGGGGAGTAGGAAAGGCAGAGACGCAGAGACGGGGGGAGTAGTAAAGGCAGAGACGCAGAGACTCGGGGAGTAGTAAAGGCAGAGACGCAGATACTGGGAGTAGAAAAGGCAGAGACGCAGAGACTGGGGGAGTAGTAAAAGCAGAGACGCAGAGACTCGGGGAGCAGTAAAGGCAGAGACGCAGAGACTGGGAGTAGAAAAGGCAGAGACGCAGAGACTGGGAGTAGAAAAGGCCGAGACGCAGAGACTGGGGGAGTAGTAAAGGCAGAGACGCAGAGACTCGGGGAGTACTTAAGGCAGAGACGCAGAGACTGGGGGAGTAGTAAAGGCAGAGACGCAGTGACTCGGGGAGTAGTAAAGGCAGAGACGCAGAGACTGGGGGAGTAGTAAAGGCAGAGACGCAGAGACTGGGGGAGTAAAGGCAGAGGCGCAGAGACTGGGGAGTAGTAAAGGCAGAGACGCAGAGACTGGGGGAGTAGTAAAGGCAGAGACGCAGAGACTGGGGGAGTAGCAAAAGCAGAGACGCAGAGACTCGGGGAGTAGTTAAGGCAGAGACGCAGAGACTGGGGGAGTAGTAAAGGGAGAGACACAGAGACTGGGGGAGTAGTAAAGGCAGAGACGCAGAGACTGGGGAGTAGTAAAGGCAGAGAAGCAGAGACTGGGGGAGTAGTAAAGGCAGAGACGCAGAGACTGGGGGAGTAGTAAAGGCAGAGACGCAGAGACTGGGGGAGTAGTAAAGGCAGAGGCGCAGAGACTGGGGGAGTAAGTAAAGGCAGAGACGCAGAGACTGGGGGAGTAAGTAAAGGCAGAGACGCAGAGACTGGGGGAGTAAAGGCAGAGGCGCAGAGACTGGGGAGTAGTAAAGGCAGAGACACAGAGACTCGGGGAGTAGTAAAGGCAGAGACGCAGAGACTGGGGGAGTAGTAAAGGCAGAGACGCAGAGACTGGGGGCGTAGTAAAGGCAGAGACGCAGAGACTGGGGGAGTAGTAAAGGCAGAGGCGCAGAGACTGGGGGAGTAGTAAAGGCAGAGACGCAGAGACTGGGGGAGTAAGTAAAGGCAGAGACGCAGAGACTGGGGGAGTAAAGGCAGAGGAGCAGAGACTGGGGAGTAGTAAAGGCAGAGACACAGAGACTCGGGGAGTAGTAAAGGCAGAGACGCAGAGACTGGGAGTAGAAAAGGCAGAGACGCAGAGACTCGGGGAGTAGTAAAGGCAGAGACGCAGAGACTGGGGGAGTAATAAAGGCACAGACTGGGGGAGTAATAAAGGCAGAGGCGCAGAGACGGGGAGAGCAGTAAAGGCAGAGACGCAGAGACTGGTGGAATAGTAAAGGCAGAGGCGCAGAGACAGGGGGAGTAGTAAAGGCAGAGACACAGAGACTGGGGGCGTAGTAAAGGCAGAGACACAGAGACTGGGGGAGTAGTAAAGGCAGAGACGCAGAGACTGGGGGAGTAGTAAAGGCAGAGACACAGAGACAGGGGGAGTAGTAAAGGCAGAGACGCAGAGACTGGGGGAGTAGTAAAGGCAGAGACACAGAGACTGGGGGCGTAGTAAAGGCAGAGACACAGAGACTCGGGGAGTAGTAAAGGCAGAGACGCAGAGACTGGGGGAGTAGTAAAGGCAGAGACACAGAGACTGGGGGAGTAGTAAAGGCAGAGACACAGAGACTCGGGGAGTAGTAAAGGCAGAGACGCAGAGACTGGGGGAGTAGTAAAGGCAGAGACGCAGAGACTCGGGGAGCAGTAAAGGCAGAGACGCAGAGACTGGGAGTAGAAAACGCAGAGACGCAGAGGTTTGGAGTGGAAAAGGCAGAGACGCAGAGACTCGGGGAGTAGTAAAGGCAGAGACGCAGAGACGGGGGGAGTAGTAAAGGCAGAGACGCAGAGACTCGGGGAGTAGTAAAGGCAGAGACGCAGAGACTCGGGGAGCAGTAAAGGCAGAGACGCAGAGACTGGGAGTAGAAAAGGCAGAGACGCAGAGACTGGGAGTAGAAAAGGCCG
Organism: Mustelus asterias; assembly: GCF_964213995.1. NCBI lineage: Eukaryota > Metazoa > Chordata > Chondrichthyes > Carcharhiniformes > Triakidae > Mustelus > Mustelus asterias. Next base: position 9,916,463 of record NC_135805.1, read on the forward strand.
AGACGCAGAGACAGGGGGAGTAGTAAAGGCAGAGACGCAGAGACTCGGGGAGTACTTAAGGCAGAGACGCAGAGACTGGGGGAGTAGTAAAGGCAGAGACGCAGAGACTCGGGGACTAGTAAAGGCAGAGACGCAGAGACTGGGGGAGCAGTAAAGGCAGAGACGCAGAGACTGGGGGAGTAAAGGCAGAGGCGCAGAGACTGGGGAGTAGGAAAGGCAGAGACGCAGAGACTGGGGGAGTAGTAAAGGCAGAGACGCAGAGACTGGGGGAGTAGTAAAAGCAGAGACGCAGAGACTCGGGGAGTAGTTAAGGCAGAGACGCAGAGACTGGGGGAGTAGTAAAGGCAGAGACGCAGAGACTGGGGGAGTAGTAAAGGCAGAGACGCAGAGACTGGGGGAGTAGTAAAGGCAGAGGCGCAGAGACTGGAGGAGTAGTAAAGGCAGAGACGCAGAGACTGGGGGAGTAAGTAAAGGCAGAGACGCAGAGACTGGGGGACTAAAGGCAGAGGCGCAGAGACTGGGGAGTAGTAAAGGCAGAGACACAGAGACTCGGGGAGTAGTAAAGGCAGAGACGCAGAGACTGGGGGCTTAGTAAAGGCAGAGACGCAGAGACTGGGGGAGAAGTAAAGGCAGAGGCGCAGAGACTGGGGGAGTAGTAAAGGCAGAGACGCAGAGACTGGGGGAGTAAAGGAAGAGGCGCAGAGACTGGGGGAGTAAAGGCAGAGGCGCAGAGACTGGGGAGTAGTAAAGGCAGAGACGCAGAGACTGGGGGCGTAGTAAAGGCAGAGACGCAGAGACTGGGGGAGTAAAGGCAGAGACGCAGAGACTGGGGGAGTAAAGGCAGAGACGCAGAAACTGTGGGAGTAGTAAAGGCAGAGACGCAGAGACTGGTAGTAGAAAAGGCAGAGACGCAGAGACTCGGGGAGTAGTAAAGGCAGAGACGCAGAGACTGGGGGAGTAATAAAGGCACAGACTGGGGGAGTAATAAAGGCAGAGGCGCAGAGACGGGGAGAGCAGTAAAGGCAGAGACGCAGAGACTGGTGGAGTAGTAAAGGCAGAGACACAGAGACTGGGGGAGTAATAAAGGCAGAGACACAGAGACTGGGGGAGTAGTAAAGGCAGAGACACAGAGACTGGGGGAGTAATAAAGGCAGAGACGCAGAGACTCGGGGAGTAGTAAAGGCAGAGACGCAGAGACTGGGAGTAGAAAAGGCAGAGACGCAGAGACTCGGGGAGTAGTCAAGGCAGAGACGCAGAGACACGGGGAGGAGTCAAGGCAGAGACGCAGAGACTGGTGGAACAGTAAAGGCAGAGACACAGAGACTGGGGGAGTAATAAAGGCAGAGACGCAGAGACTCGGGGAGTAGTAAAGGCAGAGACGCAGAGACTCGGGGAGTAGTAAAGGCAGAGACGCAGAGACTGGGAGTAGAAAAGGCAGAGACGCAGAGACTCGGGGACTAGTAAAGGCAGAGACGCAGAGACTGGGGGAGCAGTAAAGGCAGAGACGCAGAGACTGGGGGAGTAAAGGCAGAGGCGCAGAGACTGGGGAGTAGGAAAGGCAGAGACGCAGAGACTGGGGGAGTAGTAAAGGCAGAGACGCAGAGACTGGGGGAGTAGTAAAAGCAGAGACGCAGAGACTCGGGGAGTAGTTAAGGCAGAGACGCAGAGACTGGGGGAGTAGTAAAGGCAGAGACGCAGAGACTGGGGGAGTAGTAAAGGCAGAGACGCAGAGACTGGGGGAGTAGTAAAGGCAGAGGCGCAGAGACTGGAGGAGTAGTAAAGGCAGAGACGCAGAGACTGGGGGAGTAAGTAAAGGCAGAGACGCAGAGACTGGGGGACTAAAGGCAGAGGCGCAGAGACTGGGGAGTAGTAAAGGCAGAGACACAGAGACTCGGGGAGTAGTAAAGGCAGAGACGCAGAGACTGGGGGCTTAGTAAAGGCAGAGACGCAGAGACTGGGGGAGAAGTAAAGGCAGAGGCGCAGAGACTGGGGGAGTAGTAAAGGCAGAGACGCAGAGACTGGGGGAGTAAAGGAAGAGGCGCAGAGACTGGGGGAGTAAAGGCAGAGGCGCAGAGACTGGGGAGTAGTAAAGGCAGAGACGCAGAGACTGGGGGCGTAGTAAAGGCAGAGAGGCAGAGACTGGGGGAGTAAAGGCAGAGACGCAGAGACTGGGGGAGTAAAGGCAGAGACGCAGAAACTGTGGGAGTAGTAAAGGCAGAGACGCAGAGACTGGTAGTAGAAAAGGCAGAGACGCAGAGACTCGGGGAGTAGTAAAGGCAGAGACGCAGAGACTGGGGGAGTAATAAAGGCACAGACTGGGGGAGTAATAAAGGCAGAGGCGCAGAGACGGGGAGAGCAGTAAAGGCAGAGACGCAGAGACTGGTGGAGTAGTAAAGGCAGAGACACAGAGACTGGGGGAGTAATAAAGGCAGAGACACAGAGACTGGGGGAGTAGTAAAGGCAGAGACACAGAGACTGGGGGAGTAATAAAGGCAGAGACGCAGAGACTCGGGGAGTAGTAAAGGCAGAGACGCAGAGACTGGGAGTAGAAAAGGCAGAGACGCAGAGACTCGGGGAGTAGTCAAGGCAGAGACGCAGAGACTGGTGGAACAGTAAAGGCAGAGACACAGAGACTGGGGGAGTAATAAAGGCAGAGACGCAGAGACACGGGGAGGAGTCAAGGCAGAGACGCAGAGACTGGTGGAACAGTAAAGGCAGAGACACAGAGACTGGGGGAGTAATAAAGGCAGAGACGCAGAGACTCGGGGAGTAGTAAAGGCAGAGACGCAGAGACTCGGGGAGTAGTAAAGGCAGAGACGCAGAGACTGGGAGTAGAAAAGGCAGAGACGCAGAGACTCGGGGAGTAGTAAAGGCAGAGACGCAGAGACACGGGGAGTAGTAAAGGCAGAGACGCAGAGACTGGGAGTAGAAAAGGCAGAGACGCAGAGACTGGGGGAGTAGAAAAGGCAGAGACGCAGAGACTGGGAGTAGTAAAGGCAGAGACGCAGAGACTGGGAGTGGAAAAGGCAGAGACGCAGAGACTGGGGGAGTAGTAAAGGCAGAGACGCAGAGACTGGGAGTGGAAAAGGCAGAGACGCAGAGACGGGGGGAGTAGTAAAGGCAGAGACGCAGAGACTCGGGGAGTAGTAAAGGCAGAGACGCAGAGACTCGGGGAGTAGTAAAGGCAGAGACGCAGAGACTGGGGGAGTAGTAAAGGCAGAGACGCCGAGACTGGGAGTAGAAAAGGCAGAGACGCAGAGACTGGGAGTAGAAAAGGCAGAGACGCAGAGACTGGGAGTAGAAAAGGCAGAGACACAGAGGCTGGGGGAGTAGTAAAAGCAGAGACGCAGAGACTCGGGGAGTAGTAAAGGCAGAGACGCAGAGACTGGGGGAGTAGTAAAGGCAGAGACGCAGAGACTGGGGGAGTAGTAAAGGCAGAGACGCAGAGACTCGGGGAGTAGTTAAGGCAGAGACGCAGAGACTGGGGGAGTAGTAAAGGCAGAGACGCAGAGACTCGGGGAGTAGTTAAGGCAGAGACGCAGAGACTGGGGGAGAAGTAAAGGCAGAGACGCAGAGACTGGGGGAGTAGTAAAGGCAGAGACGCAGAGACTGGGGGAGTAAAGGCAGAGGCGCAGAGACTGGGGAGTAGTAAAGGCAGAGACACAGAGACTGGGGGAGTAGTAAAGGCAGAGACGCAGAGACTGGGGGAGTAGTAAAGGCAGAGGCGCAGAGACTGGGGGAGTAAGTAAAGGCAGAGACGCAGAGACTGGGGGAGTAAGTAAAGGCAGAGACGCAGAGACTGGGGGAGTAAAGGCAGAAGCGCAGAGACTGGGGAGTAGTAAAGGCAGAGACACAGAGACTCGGAGAGTAGTAAAGGCAGAGACGCAGAGACTGGGGGCGTAGTAAAGGCAGAGACGCAGTGACTGGGGGAGTAGTAAAGGCAGAGGCGCAGAGACTGGGGGAGTAGTAAAGGCAGAGGCGCAGAGACTCGGGGAGTAGTAAAGGCAGAGACGCAGAGACTGGGGGAGTAAGTAAAGGCAGAGACGCAGAGACTGGGGGAGTAAAGGCAGAGGCGCAGAGACTGGGGAGTAGTAAAGGCAGAGACGCAGAGACTGGGGGAGTAGTAAAGGCAGAGACGCAGAGACTGGGGGAGTAGTAAAGGCAGAGACACAGAGACTCGGGGAGTAGTAAAGGCAGAGACGCAGAGACTGGGGGCGTAGTAAAGGCAGAGACGCAGAGACTCGGGGAGTAGAAAAGGCAGAGACGCAGAGACTCGGGGAGCAGTAAAGGCAGAGACGCAGAGACTGGGAGTAGAAAAGGCAGAGACGCAGAGGTTTGGAGTGGAAAAGGCAGAGACGCAGAGACTCGGGGAGTAGTAAAGGCAGAGACGCAGAGACGGGGGGAGTAGTAAAGGCAGAGACGCAGAGACTCGGGGAGTAGAAAAGGCAGAGACGCAGAGACTCGGGGAGCAGTAAAGGCAGAGACGCAGAGACTGGGAGTAGAAAAGGCAGAGACGCAGAGACTGGGAGTAGAAAAGGCCGAGACGCAGAGACTGGGGGAGTAGTAAAGGCAGAGACGCAGAGACTCGGGGAGTACTTAAGGCAGAGACGCAGAGACTGGGGGAGTAGTAAAGGCAGAGACGCAGAGACTCGGGGACTAGTAAAGGCAGAGACGCAGAGACTGGGGGAGTAGTAAAGGCAGAGACGCAGAGACTGGGGGAGTAAAGGCAGAGGCGCAGAGACTGGGGAGTAGGAAAGGCAGAGACGCAGAGACTGGGGGAGTAGTAAAAGCAGAGACGCAGAGACTCGGGGAGTAGTTAAGGCAGAGACGCAGAGACTGGGGGAGTAGTAAAGGCAGAGACGCAGAGACTGGGGGAGTAGTAAAAGCAGAGACGCAGAGACTCGGGGAGCAGTTAAGGCAGAGACGCAGAGACTGGGGGAGGAGTAAAGGCAGAGACGCAGAGACTGGGGGAGTAGTAAAGGCAGAGACGCAGAGACTGGGGGAGTAGTAAAGGCAGAGACACAGAGACTCGGGGAGTAAAGGCAGAGATGCAGAGACGGGGGGAGTAATAAAGGCAGAGACTCGGGGAGTAGTAAAGGCCGAGACGCAGAGACTCGGGGAGTAGTAAAGGCAGAGACGCAGAGACTGGGGAGTAGTAAAGGCAGAGACGCAGAGACTGGGGGAGTAGTAAAGGCAGAGACACAGAGACTGGGGGAGTAGTAAAGGCAGAGACGCAGAGACTGGGGGAGTAGTAAAGGCAGAGACGCAGAGACACGGGGAGCAGTAAAGGCAGAGACGCAGAGACTGGGGGAGTAGTAAAGGCAGAGACACAGAGACTGGGGGAGTAGTAAAGGCAGAGACACAGAGACTGGGGGAGTAGTAAAGGCAGAGACACAGAGGCTGGGGGAGTAAAGGCAGAGACGCAGAGACTGTGGGAGTGAAGGCAGAGACGCAGAGACTGGGGGAGTAGTAAAGGCAGAGACGCAGAGACTGGGGGAGTAGTAAAGGCAGAGACACAGAGGCTGGGGGAGTAATAAAGGCAGAGACACAGAGGCTGGGGGAGTAAAGGCAGAGACGCAGAGACTGTGGGAGTGAAGGCAGAGACGCAGAGACTGGGGGAGTAGTAAAGGCAGAGACGCAGAGACTGGGGGAGTAGTAAAGGCAGAGACGCAGAGACTCGGGGAGTAGTAAAGGCAGAGACACAGAGACTGGGGGAGTAATAAAGGCAGAGACACAGAGACTGGGGGAGTAATAAAGGCAGAGACGCAGAGACTCGGGGAGTAGTAAAGGCAGAGACGCAGAGACTGGGGGAGTAGTAAAGGGAGAGACGCAGAGACTGGGGGAGTAGTAAAGGCAGAGACGCAGAGACTCGGGGAGTAGTAAAGGCAGAGACACAGAGACTGGGGGAGTAATAAAGGCAGAGACACAGAGACTGGGGGAGTAGTAAAGGCAGAGACGCAGAGACTGGGAGTAGAAAAGGCAGAGACACAGAGGCTGGGGGAGTAGTAAAGGCAGAGACACAGAGGCTGGGGGAGTAGTAAAGGGAGAGACTCAGAGGCTGGGGGAGTTGTAAAGGGAGAGACGCAGAGACTGGGGGAGTAGTAAAGGCAGCGACACAGAGACTGGGGGAGTAGTAAAGGCAGAGACACAGAGACTCGGGGAGTAGTAAAGGCAGAGACGCAGAGACTGGGGGAGTAGTAAAGGCAGAGACGCAGAGACTCGGGGAGTAGTTAAGGCAGAGACGCAGAGGTTGGGAGTGGAAAAGGCAGAGACGCAGAGACTCGGGGAGTAGGAAAGGCAGAGACGCAGAGACGGGGGGAGTAGTAAAGGCAGAGACGCAGAGACTCGGGGAGTAGTAAAGGCAGAGACGCAGATACTGGGAGTAGAAAAGGCAGAGACGCAGAGACTGGGGGAGTAGTAAAAGCAGAGACGCAGAGACTCGGGGAGCAGTAAAGGCAGAGACGCAGAGACTGGGAGTAGAAAAGGCAGAGACGCAGAGACTGGGAGTAGAAAAGGCCGAGACGCAGAGACTGGGGGAGTAGTAAAGGCAGAGACGCAGAGACTCGGGGAGTACTTAAGGCAGAGACGCAGAGACTGGGGGAGTAGTAAAGGCAGAGACGCAGTGACTCGGGGAGTAGTAAAGGCAGAGACGCAGAGACTGGGGGAGTAGTAAAGGCAGAGACGCAGAGACTGGGGGAGTAAAGGCAGAGGCGCAGAGACTGGGGAGTAGTAAAGGCAGAGACGCAGAGACTGGGGGAGTAGTAAAGGCAGAGACGCAGAGACTGGGGGAGTAGCAAAAGCAGAGACGCAGAGACTCGGGGAGTAGTTAAGGCAGAGACGCAGAGACTGGGGGAGTAGTAAAGGGAGAGACACAGAGACTGGGGGAGTAGTAAAGGCAGAGACGCAGAGACTGGGGAGTAGTAAAGGCAGAGAAGCAGAGACTGGGGGAGTAGTAAAGGCAGAGACGCAGAGACTGGGGGAGTAGTAAAGGCAGAGACGCAGAGACTGGGGGAGTAGTAAAGGCAGAGGCGCAGAGACTGGGGGAGTAAGTAAAGGCAGAGACGCAGAGACTGGGGGAGTAAGTAAAGGCAGAGACGCAGAGACTGGGGGAGTAAAGGCAGAGGCGCAGAGACTGGGGAGTAGTAAAGGCAGAGACACAGAGACTCGGGGAGTAGTAAAGGCAGAGACGCAGAGACTGGGGGAGTAGTAAAGGCAGAGACGCAGAGACTGGGGGCGTAGTAAAGGCAGAGACGCAGAGACTGGGGGAGTAGTAAAGGCAGAGGCGCAGAGACTGGGGGAGTAGTAAAGGCAGAGACGCAGAGACTGGGGGAGTAAGTAAAGGCAGAGACGCAGAGACTGGGGGAGTAAAGGCAGAGGAGCAGAGACTGGGGAGTAGTAAAGGCAGAGACACAGAGACTCGGGGAGTAGTAAAGGCAGAGACGCAGAGACTGGGAGTAGAAAAGGCAGAGACGCAGAGACTCGGGGAGTAGTAAAGGCAGAGACGCAGAGACTGGGGGAGTAATAAAGGCACAGACTGGGGGAGTAATAAAGGCAGAGGCGCAGAGACGGGGAGAGCAGTAAAGGCAGAGACGCAGAGACTGGTGGAATAGTAAAGGCAGAGGCGCAGAGACAGGGGGAGTAGTAAAGGCAGAGACACAGAGACTGGGGGCGTAGTAAAGGCAGAGACACAGAGACTGGGGGAGTAGTAAAGGCAGAGACGCAGAGACTGGGGGAGTAGTAAAGGCAGAGACACAGAGACAGGGGGAGTAGTAAAGGCAGAGACGCAGAGACTGGGGGAGTAGTAAAGGCAGAGACACAGAGACTGGGGGCGTAGTAAAGGCAGAGACACAGAGACTCGGGGAGTAGTAAAGGCAGAGACGCAGAGACTGGGGGAGTAGTAAAGGCAGAGACACAGAGACTGGGGGAGTAGTAAAGGCAGAGACACAGAGACTCGGGGAGTAGTAAAGGCAGAGACGCAGAGACTGGGGGAGTAGTAAAGGCAGAGACGCAGAGACTCGGGGAGCAGTAAAGGCAGAGACGCAGAGACTGGGAGTAGAAAACGCAGAGACGCAGAGGTTTGGAGTGGAAAAGGCAGAGACGCAGAGACTCGGGGAGTAGTAAAGGCAGAGACGCAGAGACGGGGGGAGTAGTAAAGGCAGAGACGCAGAGACTCGGGGAGTAGTAAAGGCAGAGACGCAGAGACTCGGGGAGCAGTAAAGGCAGAGACGCAGAGACTGGGAGTAGAAAAGGCAGAGACGCAGAGACTGGGAGTAGAAAAGGCCGAGACGCAGAGACAGGGGGAGTAGTAAAGGCAGAGACGCAGAGACTCGGGGAGTACTTAAGGCAGAGACGCAGAGACTGGGGGAGTAGTAAAGGCAGAGACGCAGAGACTCGGGGACTAGTAAAGGCAGAGACGCAGAGACTGGGGGAGCAGTAAAGGCAGAGACGCAGAGACTGGGGGAGTAAAGGCAGAGGCGCAGAGACTGGGGAGTAGGAAAGGCAGAGACGCAGAGACTGGGGGAGTAGTAAAGGCAGAGACGCAGAGACTGGGGGAGTAGTAAAAGCAGAGACGCAGAGACTCGGGGAGTAGTTAAGGCAGAGACGCAGAGACTGGGGGAGTAGTAAAGGCAGAGACGCAGAGACTGGGGGAGTAGTAAAGGCAGAGACGCAGAGACTGGGGGAGTAGTAAAGGCAGAGGCGCAGAGACTGGAGGAGTAGTAAAGGCAGAGACGCAGAGACTGGGGGAGTAAGTAAAGGCAGAGACGCAGAGACTGGGGGACTAAAGGCAGAGGCGCAGAGACTGGGGAGTAGTAAAGGCAGAGACACAGAGACTCGGGGAGTAGTAAAGGCAGAGACGCAGAGACTGGGGGCTTAGTAAAGGCAGAGACGCAGAGACTGGGGGAGAAGTAAAGGCAGAGGCGCAGAGACTGGGGGAGTAGTAAAGGCAGAGACGCAGAGACTGGGGGAGTAAAGGAAGAGGCGCAGAGACTGGGGGAGTAAAGGCAGAGGCGCAGAGACTGGGGAGTAGTAAAGGCAGAGACGCAGAGACTGGGGGCGTAGTAAAGGCAGAGACGCAGAGACTGGGGGAGTAAAGGCAGAGACGCAGAGACTGGGGGAGTAAAGGCAGAGACGCAGAAACTGTGGGAGTAGTAAAGGCAGAGACGCAGAGACTGGTAGTAGAAAAGGCAGAGACGCAGAGACTCGGGGAGTAGTAAAGGCAGAGACGCAGAGACTGGGGGAGTAATAAAGGCACAGACTGGGGGAGTAATAAAGGCAGAGGCGCAGAGACGGGGAGAGCAGTAAAGGCAGAGACGCAGAGACTGGTGGAGTAGTAAAGGCAGAGACACAGAGACTGGGGGAGTAATAAAGGCAGAGACACAGAGACTGGGGGAGTAGTAAAGGCAGAGACACAGAGACTGGGGGAGTAATAAAGGCAGAGACGCAGAGACTCGGGGAGTAGTAAAGGCAGAGACGCAGAGACTGGGAGTAGAAAAGGCAGAGACGCAGAGACTCGGGGAGTAGTCAAGGCAGAGACGCAGAGACACGGGGAGGAGTCAAGGCAGAGACGCAGAGACTGGTGGAACAGTAAAGGCAGAGACACAGAGACTGGGGGAGTAATAAAGGCAGAGACGCAGAGACTCGGGGAGTAGTAAAGGCAGAGACGCAGAGACTCGGGGAGTAGTAAAGGCAGAGACGCAGAGACTGGGAGTAGAAAAGGCAGAGACGCAGAGACTCGGGGACTAGTAAAGGCAGAGACGCAGAGACTGGGGGAGCAGTAAAGGCAGAGACGCAGAGACTGGGGGAGTAAAGGCAGAGGCGCAGAGACTGGGGAGTAGGAAAGGCAGAGACGCAGAGACTGGGGGAGTAGTAAAGGCAGAGACGCAGAGACTGGGGGAGTAGTAAAAGCAGAGACGCAGAGACTCGGGGAGTAGTTAAGGCAGAGACGCAGAGACTGGGGGAGTAGTAAAGGCAGAGACGCAGAGACTGGGGGAGTAGTAAAGGCAGAGACGCAGAGACTGGGGGAGTAGTAAAGGCAGAGGCGCAGAGACTGGAGGAGTAGTAAAGGCAGAGACGCAGAGACTGGGGGAGTAAGTAAAGGCAGAGACGCAGAGACTGGGGGACTAAAGGCAGAGGCGCAGAGACTGGGGAGTAGTAAAGGCAGAGACACAGAGACTCGGGGAGTAGTAAAGGCAGAGACGCAGAGACTGGGGGCTTAGTAAAGGCAGAGACGCAGAGACTGGGGGAGAAGTAAAGGCAGAGGCGCAGAGACTGGGGGAGTAGTAAAGGCAGAGACGCAGAGACTGGGGGAGTAAAGGAAGAGGCGCAGAGACTGGGGGAGTAAAGGCAGAGGCGCAGAGACTGGGGAGTAGTAAAGGCAGAGACGCAGAGACTGGGGGCGTAGTAAAGGCAGAGAGGCAGAGACTGGGGGAGTAAAGGCAGAGACGCAGAGACTGGGGGAGTAAAGGCAGAGACGCAGAAACTGTGGGAGTAGTAAAGGCAGAGACGCAGAGACTGGTAGTAGAAAAGGCAGAGACGCAGAGACTCGGGGAGTAGTAAAGGCAGAGACGCAGAGACTGGGGGAGTAATAAAGGCACAGACTGGGGGAGTAATAAAGGCAGAGGCGCAGAGACGGGGAGAGCAGTAAAGGCAGAGACGCAGAGACTGGTGGAGTAGTAAAGGCAGAGACACAGAGACTGGGGGAGTAATAAAGGCAGAGACACAGAGACTGGGGGAGTAGTAAAGGCAGAGACACAGAGACTGGGGGAGTAATAAAGGCAGAGACGCAGAGACTCGGGGAGTAGTAAAGGCAGAGACGCAGAGACTGGGAGTAGAAAAGGCAGAGACGCAGAGACTCGGGGAGTAGTCAAGGCAGAGACGCAGAGACTGGTGGAACAGTAAAGGCAGAGACACAGAGACTGGGGGAGTAATAAAGGCAGAGACGCAGAGACACGGGGAGGAGTCAAGGCAGAGACGCAGAGACTGGTGGAACAGTAAAGGCAGAGACACAGAGACTGGGGGAGTAATAAAGGCAGAGACGCAGAGACTCGGGGAGTAGTAAAGGCAGAGACGCAGAGACTCGGGGAGTAGTAAAGGCAGAGACGCAGAGACTGGGAGTAGAAAAGGCAGAGACGCAGAGACTCGGGGAGTAGTAAAGGCAGAGACGCAGAGACACGGGGAGTAGTAAAGGCAGAGACGCAGAGACTGGGAGTAGAAAAGGCAGAGACGCAGAGACTGGGGGAGTAGAAAAGGCAGAGACGCAGAGACTGGGAGTAGTAAAGGCAGAGACGCAGAGACTGGGAGTGGAAAAGGCAGAGACGCAGAGACTGGGGGAGTAGTAAAGGCAGAGACGCAGAGACTGGGAGTGGAAAAGGCAGAGACGCAGAGACGGGGGGAGTAGTAAAGGCAGAGACGCAGAGACTCGGGGAGTAGTAAAGGCAGAGACGCAGAGACTCGGGGAGTAGTAAAGGCAGAGACGCAGAGACTGGGGGAGTAGTAAAGGCAGAGACGCCGAGACTGGGAGTAGAAAAGGCAGAGACGCAGAGACTGGGAGTAGAAAAGGCAGAGACGCAGAGACTGGGAGTAGAAAAGGCAGAGACACAGAGGCTGGGGGAGTAGTAAAAGCAGAGACGCAGAGACTCGGGGAGTAGTAAAGGCAGAGACGCAGAGACTGGGGGAGTAGTAAAGGCAGAGACGCAGAGACTGGGGGAGTAGTAAAGGCAGAGACGCAGAGACTCGGGGAGTAGTTAAGGCAGAGACGCAGAGACTGGGGGAGTAGTAAAGGCAGAGACGCAGAGACTCGGGGAGTAGTTAAGGCAGAGACGCAGAGACTGGGGGAGAAGTAAAGGCAGAGACGCAGAGACTGGGGGAGTAGTAAAGGCAGAGACGCAGAGACTGGGGGAGTAAAGGCAGAGGCGCAGAGACTGGGGAGTAGTAAAGGCAGAGACACAGAGACTGGGGGAGTAGTAAAGGCAGAGACGCAGAGACTGGGGGAGTAGTAAAGGCAGAGGCGCAGAGACTGGGGGAGTAAGTAAAGGCAGAGACGCAGAGACTGGGGGAGTAAGTAAAGGCAGAGACGCAGAGACTGGGGGAGTAAAGGCAGAAGCGCAGAGACTGGGGAGTAGTAAAGGCAGAGACACAGAGACTCGGAGAGTAGTAAAGGCAGAGACGCAGAGACTGGGGGCGTAGTAAAGGCAGAGACGCAGTGACTGGGGGAGTAGTAAAGGCAGAGGCGCAGAGACTGGGGGAGTAGTAAAGGCAGAGGCGCAGAGACTCGGGGAGTAGTAAAGGCAGAGACGCAGAGACTGGGGGAGTAAGTAAAGGCAGAGACGCAGAGACTGGGGGAGTAAAGGCAGAGGCGCAGAGACTGGGGAGTAGTAAAGGCAGAGACGCAGAGACTGGGGGAGTAGTAAAGGCAGAGACGCAGAGACTGGGGGAGTAGTAAAGGCAGAGACACAGAGACTCGGGGAGTAGTAAAGGCAGAGACGCAGAGACTGGGGGCGTAGTAAAGGCAGAGACGCAGAGACTGGGGGAGTAGTAAAGGCAGAGACGCAGAGACTGGGGGAGTAGTAAAGGCAGAGACGCAGAGACTGGGAGTAGAAAAGGCAGAGACGCAGAGACTCGGGGAGTAGTAAAGGCAGAGACGCAGAGACTGGGGGAGTAATAAAGGCACAGACTGGGGGAGTAATAAAGGCAGAGGCGCAGAGACGGGGAGAGCAGTAAAGGCAGAGACGCAGAGACTGGGGGAGTAGTAAAGGCAGAGACACAGAGACTGGGGGAGTAGTAAAGGCAGAGACACAGAGACACGGGGAGTAGTAAAGGCAGAGACGCAGAGACTGGGGGAGTAGTAAAGGCAGAGACGCAGAGACTCGGGGAGTAGTTAAGGCAGAGACGCAGAGGTTTGGAGTGGAAAAGGCAGAGACGCAGAGACTCGGGGAGTAGTAAAGGCAGAGACGCAGAGACGGGGGGAGTAGTAAAGGCAGAGACGCAGAGACTCGGGGAGCAGTAAAGGCAGAGACGCAGAGACTGGGAGTAGAAAAGGCAGAGACGCAGAGACTGGGAGTAGAAAAGGCCGAGACGCAGAGACTGGGGGAGTAGTAAAGGCAGAGACGCAGAGACTGGGGGAGTAGTAAAGGCAGAGACACAGAGGCTGGGGGAGTAATAAAGGCAGAGACACAGAGGCTGGGGGAGTAAAGGCAGAGACGCAGAGACTGTGGGAGTGAAGGCAGAGACGCAGAGACTGGGGGAGTAGTAAAGGCAGAGACGCAGAGACTGGGGGAGTAGTAAAGGCAGAGACGCAGAGACTCGGGGAGTAGTAAAGGCAGAGACACAGAGACTGGGGGAGTAATAAAGGCAGAGACACAGAGACTGGGGGAGTAATAAAGGCAGAGACGCAGAGACTCGGGGAGTAGTAAAGGCAGAGACGCAGAGACTGGGGGAGTAGTAAAGGGAGAGACGCAGAGACTGGGGGAGTAGTAAAGGCAGAGACGCAGAGACTCGGGGAGTAGTAAAGGCAGAGACACAGAGACTGGGGGAGTAATAAAGGCAGAGACACAGAGACTGGGGGAGTAGTAAAGGCAGAGACGCAGAGACTGGGAGTAGAAAAGGCAGAGACACAGAGGCTGGGGGAGTAGTAAAGGCAGAGACACAGAGGCTGGGGGAGTAGTAAAGGGAGAGACTCAGAGGCTGGGGGAGTTGTAAAGGGAGAGACGCAGAGACTGGGGGAGTAGTAAAGGCAGCGACACAGAGACTGGGGGAGTAGTAAAGGCAGAGACACAGAGACTCGGGGAGTAGTAAAGGCAGAGACGCAGAGACTGGGGGAGTAGTAAAGGCAGAGACGCAGAGACTCGGGGAGTAGTTAAGGCAGAGACGCAGAGGTTGGGAGTGGAAAAGGCAGAGACGCAGAGACTCGGGGAGTAGGAAAGGCAGAGACGCAGAGACGGGGGGAGTAGTAAAGGCAGAGACGCAGAGACTCGGGGAGTAGTAAAGGCAGAGACGCAGAGACTGGGAGTAGAAAAGGCAGAGACGCAGAGACTGGGGGAGTAGTAAAAGCAGAGACGCAGAGACTCGGGGAGCAGTAAAGGCAGAGACGCAGAGACTGGGAGTAGAAAAGGCAGAGACGCAGAGACTGGGAGTAGAAAAGGCCGAGACGCAGAGACTGGGGGAGTAGTAAAGGCAGAGACGCAGAGACTCGGGGAGTACTTAAGGCAGAGACGCAGAGACTGGGGGAGTAGTAAAGGCAGAGACGCAGTGACTCGGGGAGTAGTAAAGGCAGAGACGCAGAGACTGGGGGAGTAGTAAAGGCAGAGACGCAGAGACTGGGGGAGTAAAGGCAGAGGCGCAGAGACTGGGGAGTAGTAAAGGCAGAGACGCAGAGACTGGGGGAGTAGTAAAGGCAGAGACGCAGAGACTGGGGGAGTAGCAAAAGCAGAGACGCAGAGACTCGGGGAGTAGTTAAGGCAGAGACGCAGAGACTGGGGGAGTAGTAAAGGGAGAGACACAGAGACTGGGGGAGTAGTAAAGGCAGAGACGCAGAGACTGGGGAGTAGTAAAGGCAGAGACGCAGAGACTGGGGGAGTAGTAAAGGCAGAGACGCAGAGACTGGGGGAGTAGTAAAGGCAGAGACGCAGAGACTGGGGGAGTAGTAAAGGCAGAGGCGCAGAGACTGGGGGAGTAAGTAAAGGCAGAGACGCAGAGACTGGGGGAGTAAGTAAAGGCAGAGACGCAGAGACTGGGGGAGTAAAGGCAGAGGCGCAGAGACTGGGGAGTAGTAAAGGCAGAGACACAGAGACTCGGGGCGTAGTAAAGGCAGAGACGCAGAGACTGGGGGAGTAGTAAAGGCAGAGACGCAGAGACTGGGGGCGTAGTAAAGGCAGAGACGCAGAGACTGGGGGAGTAGTAAAGGCAGAGGCGCAGAGACTGGGGGAGTAGTAAAGGCAGAGACGCAGAGACTGGGGGAGTAAGTAAAGGCAGAGACGCAGAGACTGGGGGAGTAAAGGCAGAGGCGCAGAGACTGGGGAGTAGTAAAGGCAGAGACACAGAGACTCGGGGAGTAGTAAAGGCAGAGACGCAGAGACTGGGAGTAGAAAAGGCAGAGACGCAGAGACTCGGGGAGTAGTAAAGGCAGAGACGCAGAGACTGGGGGAGTAATAAAGGCACAGACTGGGGGAGTAATAAAGGCAGAGGCGCAGAGACGGGGAGAGCAGTAAAGGCAGAGACGCAGAGACTGGTGGAATAGTAAAGGCAGAGGCGCAGAGACAGGGGGAGTAGTAAAGGCAGAGACACAGAGACTGGGGGCGTAGTAAAGGCAGAGACACAGAGACTGGGGGAGTAGTAAAGGCAGAGACGCAGAGACTGGGGGAGTAGTAAAGGCAGAGACACAGAGACAGGGGGAGTAGTAAAGGCAGAGACGCAGAGACTGGGGGAGTAGTAAAGGCAGAGACACAGAGACTGGGGGCGTAGTAAAGGCAGAGACACAGAGACTCGGGGAGTAGTAAAGGCAGAGACGCAGAGACTGGGGGAGTAGTAAAGGCAGAGACACAGAGACTGGGGGAGTAGTAAAGGCAGAGACACAGAGACTCGGGGAGTAGTAAAGGCAGAGACGCAGAGACTGGGGGAGTAGTAAAGGCAGAGACGCAGAGACTCGGGGAGCAGTAAAGGCAGAGACGCAGAGACTGGGAGTAGAAAACGCAGAGACGCAGAGGTTTGGAGTGGAAAAGGCAGAGACGCAGAGACTCGGGGAGTAGTAAAGGCAGAGACGCAGAGACGGGGGGAGTAGTAAAGGCAGAGACGCAGAGACTCGGGGAGTAGTAAAGGCAGAGACGCAGAGACTCGGGGAGCAGTAAAGGCAGAGACGCAGAGACTGGGAGTAGAAAAGGCAGAGACGCAGAGACTGGTAGTAGAAAAGGCCGAGACGCAGAGACAGGGGGAGTAGTAAAGGCAGAGACGCAGAGACTCGGGGAGTACTTAAGGCAGAGACGCAGAGACTGGGGGAGTAGTAAAGGCAGAGACGCAGAGACTCGGGGACTAGTAAAGGCAGAGACGCAGAGACTGGGGGAGCAGTAAAGGCAGAGACGCAGAGACTGGGGGAGTAAAGGCAGAGGCGCAGAGACTGGGGAGTAGGAAAGGCAGAGACGCAGAGACTGGGGGAGTAGTAAAGGCAGAGACGCAGAGACTGGGGGAGTAGTAAAAGCAGAGACGCAGAGACTCGGGGAGTAGTTAAGGCAGAGACGCAGAGACTGGGGGAGTAGTAAAGGCAGAGACGCAGAGACTGGGGGAGTAGTAAAGGCAGAGACGCAGAGACTGGGGGAGTAGTAAAGGCAGAGGCGCAGAGACTGGAGGAGTAGTAAAGGCAGAGACGCAGAGACTGGGGGAGTAAGTAAAGGCAGAGACGCAGAGACTGGGGGACTAAAGGCAGAGGCGCAGAGACTGGGGAGTAGTAAAGGCAGAGACACAGAGACTCGGGGAGTAGTAAAGGCAGAGACGCAGAGACTGGGGGCTTAGTAAAGGCAGAGACGCAGAGACTGGGGGAGAAGTAAAGGCAGAGGCGCAGAGACTGGGGGAGTAGTAAAGGCAGAGACGCAGAGACTGGGGGAGTAAAGGAAGAGGCGCAGAGACTGGGGGAGTAAAGGCAGAGGCGCAGAGACTGGGGAGTAGTAAAGGCAGAGACGCAGAGACTGGGGGCGTAGTAAAGGCAGAGAGGCAGAGACTGGGGGAGTAAAGGCAGAGACGCAGAGACTGGCGGAGTAAAGGCAGAGACGCAGAAACTGTGGGAGTAGTAAAGGCAGAGACGCAGAGACTGGTAGTAGAAAAGGCAGAGACGCAGAGACTCGGGGAGTAGTAAAGGCAGAGACGCAGAGACTGGGGGAGTAATAAAGGCACAGACTGGGGGAGTAATAAAGGCAGAGGCGCAGAGACGGGGAGAGCAGTAAAGGCAGAGACGCAGAGACTGGTGGAGTAGTAAAGGCAGAGACACAGAGACTGGGGGAGTAATAAAGGCAGAGACACAGAGACTGGGGGAGTAGTAAAGGCAGAGACACAGAGACTGGGGGAGTAATAAAGGCAGAGACGCAGAGACTCGGGGAGTAGTAAAGGCAGAGACGCAGAGACTGGGAGTAGAAAAGGCAGAGACGCAGAGACTCGGGGAGTAGTCAAGGCAGAGACGCAGAGACTGGTGGAACAGTAAAGGCAGAGACACAGAGACTGGGGGAGTAATAAAGGCAGAGACGCAGAGACACGGGGAGGAGTCAAGGCAGAGACGCAGAGACTGGTGGAACAGTAAAGGCAGAGACACAGAGACTGGGGGAGTAATAAAGGCAGAGACGCAGAGACTCGGGGAGTAGTAAAGGCAGAGACGCAGAGACTCGGGGAGTAGTAAAGGCAGAGACGCAGAGACTGGGAGTAGAAAAGGCAGAGACGCAGAGACTCGGGGAGTAGTAAAGGCAGAGACGCAGAGACACGGGGAGTAGTAAAGGCAGAGACGCAGAGACTGGGAGTGGAAAAGGCAGAGACGCAGAGACTGGGGGAGTAGTAAAGGCAGAGACGCAGAGACTGGGAGTGGAAAAGGCAGAGACGCAGAGACGGGGGGAGTAGTAAAGGCAGAGACGCAGAGACTCGGGGAGTAGTAAAGGCAGAGACGCAGAGACTCGGGGAGTAGTAAAGGCAGAGACGCAGAGACTGGGGGAGTAGTAAAGGCAGAGACGCCGAGACTGGGAGTAGAAAAGGCAGAGACGCAGAGACTGGGAGTAGAAAAGGCAGAGACGCAGAGACTGGGAGTAGAAAAGGCAGAGACACAGAGGCTGGGGGAGTAGTAAAAGCAGAGACGCAGAGACTCGGGGAGTAGTAAAGGCAGAGACGCAGAGACTGGGGGAGTAGTAAAGGCAGAGACGCAGAGACTGGGGGAGTAGTAAAGGCAGAGACGCAGAGACTCGGGGAGTAGTTAAGGCAGAGACGCAGAGACTGGGGGAGTAGTAAAGGCAGAGGCGCAGAGACTCGGGGAGTAGTTAAGGCAGAGACGCAGAGACTGGGGGAGAAGTAAAGGCAGAGACGCAGAGACTGGGGGAGTAGTAAAGGCAGAGACGCAGAGACTGGGGGAGTAAAGGCAGAGGCGCAGAGACTGGGGAGTAGTAAAGGCAGAGACACAGAGACTGGGGGAGTAGTAAAGGCAGAGACGCAGAGACTGGGGGAGTAGTAAAGGCAGAGGCGCAGAGACTGGGGGAGTAAGTAAAGGCAGAGACGCAGAGACTGGGGGAGTAAGTAAAGGCAGAGACGCAGAGACTGGGGGAGTAAAGGCAGAAGCGCAGAGACTGGGGAGTAGTAAAGGCAGAGACACAGAGACTCGGAGAGTAGTAAAGGCAGAGACGCAGAGACTGGGGGCGTAGTAAAGGCAGAGACGCAGTGACTGGGGGAGTAGTAAAGGCAGAGGCGCAGAGACTGGGGGAGTAGTAAAGGCAGAGGCGCAGAGACTCGGGGAGTAGTAAAGGCAGAGACGCAGAGACTGGGGGAGTAAGTAAAGGCAGAGACGCAGAGACTGGGGGAGTAAAGGCAGAGGCGCAGAGACTGGGGAGTAGTAAAGGCAGAGACGCAGAGACTGGGGGAGTAGTAAAGGCAGAGACGCAGAGACTGGGGGAGTAGTAAAGGCAGAGACACAGAGACTCGGGGAGTAGTAAAGGCAGAGACGCAGAGACTGGGGGCGTAGTAAAGGCAGAGACGCAGAGACTGGGGGAGTAGTAAAGGCAGAGACGCAGAGACTGGGGGAGTAGTAAAGGCAGAGACGCAGAGACTGGGAGTAGAAAAGGCAGAGACGCAGAGACTCGGGGAGTAGTAAAGGCAGAGACGCAGAGACTGGGGGAGTAATAAAGGCACAGACTGGGGGAGTAATAAAGGCAGAGGCGCAGAGACGGGGAGAGCAGTAAAGGCAGAGACGCAGAGACTGGGGGAGTAGTAAAGGCAGAGACACAGAGACTGGGGGAGTAGTAAAGGCAGAGACACAGAGACACGGGGAGTAGTAAAGGCAGAGACGCAGAGACTGGGGGAGTAGTAAAGGCAGAGACGCAGAGACTCGGGGAGTAGTTAAGGCAGAGACGCAGAGGTTTGGAGTGGAAAAGGCAGAGACGCAGAGACTCGGGGAGTAGTAAAGGCAGAGACGCAGAGACGGGGGGAGTAGTAAAGGCAGAGACGCAGAGACTCGGGGAGCAGTAAAGGCAGAGACGCAGAGACTGGGAGTAGAAAAGGCAGAGACGCAGAGACTGGGAGTAGAAAAGGCCGAGACGCAGAGACTGGGGGAGTAGTAAAGGCAGAGACGCAGAGACTCGGGGAGTAGTTAAGGCAGAGACGCAGAGGTTTGGAGTGGAAAAGGCAGAGACGCAGAGACTCGGGGAGTAGTAAAGGCAGAGACGCAGAGACGGGGGGAGTAGTAAAGGCAGAGACGCAGAGACTCGGGGAGCAGTAAAGGCAGAGACGCAGAGACTGGGAGTAGAAAAGGCAGAGACGCAGAGACTGGGAGTAGAAAAGGCCGAGACGCAGAGACTGGGGGAGTAGTAAAGGCAGAGACGCAGAGACTCGGGGAGTACTTAAGGCAGAGACGCAGAGACTGGGGGAGTAGTAAAGGCAGAGACGCAGAGACTCGGGGACTAGTAAAGGCAGAGACGCAGAGACTGGGGGAGTAGTAAAGGCAGAGACGCAGAGACTGGGGGAGTAGTAAAGGCAGAGACGCAGAGACTGGGGGAGTAAAGGCAGAGGCGCAGAGACTGGGGAGTAGTAAAGGCAGAGGCGCAGAGACTGGGGAGTAGTAAAGGCAGAGACGCAGAGACTGGGGGAGTAGTAAAAGCAGAGACGCAGAGACTCGGGGAGTAGTTAAGGCAGAGACGCAGAGACTGGGGGAGTAGTAAAGGCAGAGACGCAGAGACTGGGGGAGTAGTAAAGGCAGAGACGCAGAGACTGGGGGAGTAGTAAAGGCAGAGGCGCAGAGACTGGAGGAGTAGTAAAGGCAGAGACGCAGAGACTGGGGGAGTAAGTAAAGGCAGAGACGCAGAGACTGGGGGACTAAAGGCAGAGGCGCAGAGACTGGGGAGTAGTAAAGGCAGAGACACAGAGACTCGGGGAGTAGTAAAGGCAGAGACGCAGAGACTGGGGGAGTAAAGGCAGAGACGCAGAGACTGGGGGAGTAGTTAAGGCAGAGACGCAGAGACTGGGGGAGTAGTAAAGGCAGAGACGCAGAAACTGTGGGAGTAGTAAAGGCAGAGACGCAGAGACTGGTAGTAGAAAAGGCAGAGACGCAGAGACTCGGGGAGTAGTAAAGGCAGAGACGCAGAGACTGGGGGAGTAATAAAGGCACAGACTGGGGGAGTAATAAAGGCAGAGGCGCAGAGACGGGGAGAGCAGTAAAGGCAGAGACGCAGAGACTGGTGGAGTAGTAAAGGCAGAGACACAGAGACTGGGGGAGTAATAAAGGCAGAGACACAGAGACTGGGGGAGTAGTAAAGGCAGAGACACAGAGACTGGGGGAGTAATAAAGGCAGAGACGCAGAGACTCGGGGAGTAGTAAAGGCAGAGACGCAGAGACTGGGAGTAGAAAAGGCAGAGACGCAGAGACTCGGGGAGTAGTCAAGGCAGAGACGCAGAGACACGGGGAGGAGTCAAGGCAGAGACGCAGAGACTGGTGGAACAGTAAAGGCAGAGACACAGAGACTGGGGGAGTAATAAAGGCAGAGACGCAGAGACTCGGGGAGTAGTAAAGGCAGAGACGCAGAGACTCGGGGAGTAGTAAAGGCAGAGACGCAGAGACTGGGAGTAGAAAAGGCAGAGACGCAGAGACTCGGGGAGTAGTAAAGGCAGAGACGCAGAGACACGGGGAGTAGTAAAGGCAGAGACGCAGAGACTGGGAGTAGAAAAGGCAGAGACGCAGAGACTGGGGGAGTAGAAAAGGCAGAGACGCAGAGACTGGGAGTAGTAAAGGCAGAGACGCAGAGACTGGGAGTGGAAAAGGCAGAGACGCAGAGACTGGGGGAGTAGTAAAGGCAGAGACGCAGAGACTCGGGGAGTAGTAAAGGCAGAGACGCCGAGACTGGGAGTAGAAAAGGCAGAGACGCAGAGACTGGGAGTAGAAAAGGCAGAGACACAGAGGCTGGGGGTGTAGTCAAGGCAGAGACGCAGAGACTGGGAGTAGTAAAGGCAGAGACACAGAGACTGGGGGAGTAGTAAAAGCAGAGACGCAGAGACTCGGGGAGTAGTAAAGGCAGAGACGCAGAGACTGGGGGAGTAGTAAAGGCAGAGACGCAGAGACTGGGGGAGTAGTAAAGGCAGAGACGCAGAGACTCGGGGAGTAGTTAAGGCAGAGACGCAGAGACTGGGGGAGTAGTAAAGGCAGAGACGCAGAGACTCGGGGAGTAGTTAAGGCAGAGACGCAGAGACTGGGGGAGTAGTAAAGGCAGAGACGCAGAGACTGGGGGAGTAGTAAAGGCAGAGACGCAGAGACTGGGGGAGTAAAGGCAGAGGCGCAGAGACTGGGGAGTAGTAAAGGCAGAGACACAGAGACTCGGGGAGTAGTAAAGGGAGAGACGCAGAGACTGGGGGAGTAGTAAAGGCAGAGACGCAGAGACTGGGGGAGTAGTAAAGGCAGAGACACAGAGGCTGGGGGAGTAGCAATGGCAGAGACGCGGAAACTGTGGGAGTAGTAAAGGCAGAGACGCATTGACTGGGGAGTAGTAAAGGCAGAGACGCAGAGACTGGGGGAGTAGTAAAGGCAGAGACGCAGAGACTGGGGGAGTAGTAAAGGCAGAGACGCAGAGACTGGGGGAGTAGTTAAGGCAGAGACGCAGAGACTGGGGGAGTAGTAATGGCAGAGACGCAGAAACTGTGGGAGTAGTAAAGGCAGAGACGCATCGACTGGGGAGTAGTAAAGGCAGAGACGCAGAGACTGGGGGAGTAGTAAAGGCAGAGACGCAGAGACTGGGGGAGTAGTAAAGGCAGAGACGCAGAGACTCGGGGAGTAGTAAAGGCAGAGACACAGAGACTCGGGGAGTAGTAAAGGCAGAGGCGCAGAGACTGGGGGAGTAGTAAAGGCAGAGACGCAGAGACTGGTGGAGTAGTAAAGGCAGAGACACAGAGACTGGGGGAGTAATAAAGGCAGAGACGCAGAGACTCGGGGAGTAGTAAAGGCAGAGACGCAGAGACTGGGAGTAGAAAAGGCAGAGACGCAGAGACTCGGGGAGTAGTAAAGGCAGAGACGCAGAGACACGGGGAGTAGTAAAGGCAGAGACGCAGAGACTGGTGGAGTAGTACAGGCAGAGACACAGAGACTGGGGGAGTAATAAAGGCAGAGACGCAGAGACTCGGGGAGTAGTAAAGGCAGAGACGCAGAGACTCGGGGAGTAGTAAAGGCAGAGACACAGAGACTGGGGGAGTAATAAAGGCAGAGACACAGAGACTGGGGGAGTAATAAAGGCAGAGACACAGAGGCTGGGGGAGTAGTAAAGGCAGAGACGCAGAGACTGGGGGAGTAGTAAAGGCAGAGACGCAGAGACTCGGGGAGTAGTTAAGGCAGAGACGCAGAGACTGGGGGAGTAGTAAAGGCAGAGACGCAGAGACTGGGGGAGTAGTAAAGGCAGAGACGCAGAGACTGGGGGAGTAAAGGCAGAGGCGCAGAGACTGGGGAGTAGTAAAGGCAGAGACACAGAGACTCGGGGAGTAGTAAAGGGAGAGACGCAGAGACTGGGGGAGTAGTAAAGGCAGAGACGCAGAGACTGGGGGAGTAGTAAAGGCAGAGACACAGAGGCTGGGGGAGTAGCAATGGCAGAGACGCGGAAACTGTGGGAGTAGTAAAGGCAGAGACGCATTGACTGGGGAGTAGTAAAGGCAGAGACGCAGAGACTGGGGGAGTAGTTAAGGCAGAGACGCAGAGACTGGGGGAGTAGTAATGGCAGAGACGCAGAAACTGTGTGAGTAGTAAAGGCAGAGACGCATCGACTGGGGAGTAGTAAAGGCAGAGACGCAGAGACTGGGGGAGTAGTAAAGGCAGAGACGCAGAGACTGGGGGAGTAGTAAAGGCAGAGACGCAGAGACTCGGGGAGTAGTAAAGGCAGAGACACAGAGACTCGGGGAGTAGTAAAGGCAGAGGCGCAGAGACTGGGGGAGTAGTAAAGGCAGAGACGCAGAGACTGGTGGAGTAGTAAAGGCAGAGACACAGAGACTGGGGGAGTAATAAAGGCAGAGACGCAGAGACTCGGGGAGTAGTAAAGGCAGAGACGCAGAGACTCGGGGAGTAGTAAAGGCAGAGACGCAGAGACTGGGAGTAGAAAAGGCAGAGACGCAGAGACTCGGGGAGTAGTAAAGGCAGAGACGCAGAGACACGGGGAGGAGTAAAGGCAGAGACGCAGAGACTGGTGGAGTAGTACAGGCAGAGACACAGAGACTGGGGGAGTAATAAAGGCAGAGACGCAGAGACTCGGGGAGTAGTAAAGGCAGAGACGCAGAGACTCGGGGAGTAGTAAAGGCAGAGACACAGAGACTGGGGGAGTAATAAAGGCAGAGACACAGAGACTGGGGGAGTAATAAAGGCAGAGACGCAGAGACTGGGAGTAGAAAAGGCAGAGACGCAGAGACTGGGAGTAGAAAAGGCAGAGACACAGAGGCTGGGGGGGTAGTAAAGGCAGAGACGCAGAGACTCGGGGAGTAGTAAAGGCAGAGACGCAGAGACTGGGGGAGTCGTAAAGGCAGAGACGCAGAGACTGGGGGAGTAGTAAAGGCAGAGACGCAGAGACTCGGGGAGTAGTTAAGGCAGAGACGCAGAGACTGGGGGAGTAGTAAAGGCAGAGACGCAGTGACTGGGGGAGTAGTAAAGGCAGAGACGCAGAGACTGGGGGAGTCGTAAAGGCAGAGACGCAGAGACTGGGGGAGTAAACGCAGAGGCGCAGAGACTGGGGAGTAGTAAAGGCAGAGACGCAGAGACTGGGGGAGTAGTAAAGGCAGAGACACAGAGACTGGGGGAGTAGTAAAGGCAGAGACGCAGAGACTCGGGGAGTAGTAAAGGCAGAGACGCAGAGACTGGGAGTAGAAAAGGCAGAGACGCAGAGACTGGGGAGTAGTAAAGGCAGAGACGCAGAGACTGGGGGAGTAGTACAGGCAGAGACGCAGAGACTGGGGGAGTAGTAAAGGCAGAGACGCAGAGACTGAGGGAGTAGTAAAGGGAGAGACGCAGAGACTCGGGGAGTAGTAAAGGCAGAGACACAGAGACTCGGGGAGTAGTAAAGGCAGAGACGCAGAGACTTGGGGAGTAGTTAAGGCAGAGACGCGGAGACTGGGGGAGTAGTAAAGGCAGAGACGCAGAGACTCGGGGAGTAGTTAAGGCAGAGACGCAGAGACTCGGGGAGTAGTAAAGGCAGAGACGCAGAGACTGAGGGAGTAGTAAAGGCAGAGACACAGAGACTCGGGGAGTAGTAAAGGCAGAGACGCAGAGACTGGGGGAGTAGTAAAGGGAGAGACGCAGAGACTCGGGGAGTAGTAAAGGCAGAGACACAGAGACTCGGGGAGTAGTAAAGGCAGAGGCGCAGAGACTGGGGGAGTAGTAAAGGCAGAGACGCAGAGACTTGGGGAGTAGTTAAGGCAGAGACGCAGAGACTGGGGGAGGAGTAAAGGCAGAGACGCAGAGACTCGGGGAGTAGTTAAGGCAGAGACGCAGAGACTGGGGGAGTAGTAAAGGCAGAGACGCAGAGACTGGGGGAGTAAAGGCAGAGGCGCAGAGACTGGGAAGTAGTAAAGGCAGAGACGCAGAGACTCGGGGAGTAGTAAAGGCAGAGACGCAGAGACAGGGGAGTAGTAAAGGCAGAGACACAGAGACTCGGGGAGTAGTAAAGGCAGAGACGCAGAGACTGGGGGAGTAGTAAAGAAAGAGACGCAGAGACTGGGGGAGTAAAGGCAGAGGCGCAGAGACTGGGAAGTAGTAAAGGCAGAGACGCAGAGACTCGGGGAGTAGTAAAGGCAGAGACGCAGAGACTGGGGAGTAGTAAAGGCAGAGACACAGAGACTCGGGGAGTAGTAAAGGCAGAGACGCAGAGACTGGGGGAGTAGTAAAGGCAGAGACGCAGAGACTGGGGGAGTAGTAAAGGCAGAGACGCAGAGACTGGGGGAGTTGTAAAGGCAGAGACGCAGAAACTGGGGGAGTAAAGGCAGAGGTGCAGAGACTGGGGAGTAGTAAAGGCAGAGACACAGAGACTCGGGGAGGAGTAAAGGCAGAGACGCAGAGACTGGGGGAGTAGTAAAGGCAGAGACACAGAGACTCGGGGAGTTGTAAAGGCAGAGACGCAGAGACTGGGGGAGTAGTAAAGGCAGAGACGCAGAGACTGGGGGAGTAGTAAAGGCAGAGACACAGAGACTCGGGGAGTAGTAAAGGCAGAGACGCAGAGACTGGGGGAGTAGTAAAGGCAGAGACGCAGAGACTGGGGGAGTAGTAAAGGCAGAGACGCAGAGACTGGGGGAGTAGTTAAGGCAGAGACGCAGAGACTCGGGGAGTAGTAAAGGCAGAGACGCAGAGACTGGGGGAGTAGTAAAGGCAGAGACGCAGAGACTGGGGGAGTAGTAAAGGCAGAGACGCAGAGACTGGGGGAGTAGTAAAGGCAGAGACGCAGAGACTGGGGGAGTAGTAAAGGCAGAGACGCAGAGACTGGGGGAGTTGTAAAGGCAGAGACGCAGAGACTGGGGGAGTAGTTAAGGCAGAGACGCAGAGACTGGGGGAGTAGTAAAGGCAGAGACGCAGAGACTGGGGGAGTAGTAAAGGCAGAGACACAGAGACTCGGGGAGTAGTAAAGGCAGAGACGCAGAGACTGGGGGAGTAGTAAAGGCAGAGACGCAGAGACTGGGGGAGTAGTAAAGGCAGAGACACAGAGACTCGGGGAGTAGTAAAGGCAGAGACGCAGAGACTGGGGGAGTAGTAAAGGCAGAGACGCAGAGACTGGGGGAGTAGTAAAGGCAGAGACGCAGAGACTGGGGGAGTAGTTAAGGCAGAAACGCAGAGACTCGGGGAGTAGTAAAGGCAGAGACGCAGAGACTGGGGGAGTAGTAAAGGCAGAGACGCAGAGACTGGGGGAGTAGTAAAGGCAGAGACGCAGAGACTGGGGGAGTAGTTAAGGCAGAGACGCAGAGACTGGGGGAGTAGTAAAGGCAGAGACGCAGAGACTGGGGGAGTAGTAATGGCAGAGACGCAGAAACTGTGGGAGTAGTAAAGGCAGAGACGCATCGACTGGGGAGTAGTAAAGGCAGAGACGCAGAGACTGGGGGAGTAGTAAAGGCAGAGACGCAGAGACTGGGGGAGTAGTAAAGGCAGAGACACAGAGACTGGGGGAGTAATAAAGGCAGAGACGCAGAGACTCGGGGAGTAGTAAAGGCAGAGACGCAGAGACTGGGGGAGTAGTAAAGGCAGAGACGCAGAGACTGGGGGAGTAGTAAAGGCAGAGACGCAGAGACTGGGGGAGTAGTTAAGGCAGAGACGCAGAGACTGGGGGAGTAGTAAAGGCAGAGACGCAGAGACTGGGGGAGTAGTAATGGCAGAGACGCAGAAACTGTGGGAGTAGTAAAGGCAGAGAGGCATCGACTGGGGAGTAGTAAAGGCAGAGACGCAGAGACTGGGGGAGTAGTAAAGGCAGAGACGCAGAGACTGGGGGAGTAGTAAAGGCAGAGACACAGAGACTGGGGGAGTAATAAAGGCAGAGACGCAGAGACTCGGGGAGTAGTAAAGGCAGAGACGCAGAGACTCGGGGAGTAGTAAAGGCAGAGACGCAGAGACTCGGGGAGTAGTAAAGGCAGAGACGCAGAGACTGGGAGTAGAAAAGGCAGAGACGCAGAGACTCGGGGAGTAGTCAAGGCAGAGACGCAGAGACACGGGGAGTAGTAAAGGCAGAGACGCAGAGACTGGTGGAGTAGTACAGGCAGAGACACAGAGACTGGGGGAGTAATAAAGGCAGAGACGCAGAGACTCGGGGAGTAGTAAAGGCAGAGACACAGAGACTGGGGGAGTAATAAAGGCAGAGACACAGAGACTGGGGGAGTAATAAAGGCAGAGACGCAGAGACTGGGAGTAGAAAAGGCAGAGACGCAGAGACTGGGAGTAGAAAAGGCAGAGACACAGAGGCTGGGGGGGTAGTAAAGGCAGAGACGCAGAGACTCGGGGAGTAGTAAAGGCAGAGACGCAGAGACTGGGGGAGTCGTAAAGGCAGAGACGCAGAGACTGGGGGAGTAGTAAAGGCAGAGACGCAGAGACTCGGGGAGTAGTAAAGGCAGAGACGCAGAGACTGGGGGAGTCGTAAAGGCAGAGACGCAGAGACTGGGGGAGTAAACGCAGAGGCGCAGAGACTGGGGAGTAGTAAAGGCAGAGACGCAGAGACTGGGGGAGTAGTAAAGGCAGAGACACAGAGACTGGGGGAGTAGTAAAGGCAGAGACGCAGAGACTCGGGGAGTAGTAAAGGCAGAGACGCAGAGACTGGGAGTAGAAAAGGCAGAGACGCAGAGACTGGGGAGTAGTAAAGGCAGAGACGCAGCGACTGGGGGAGTAGTAAAGGCAGAGGCGCAGAGACTGGGGGAGTAGTAAAGGCAGAGACGCAGAGACTCGGGGAGTAGTTAAGGCAGAGACGCAGAGACTGGGGGAGTAGTAAAAGCAGAGACGCAGAGACTGGGGGAGTAGTAAAAGCAGAGACACAGAGACTGGGGGAGTAAAGGCAGAGGCGCAGAGACTGGGAAGTAGTAAAGGCAGAGACGCAGAGACTCGGGGAGTAGTAAAGGCAGAGACGCAGAGACTGGGGAGTAGTAAAGGCAGAGACACAGAGACTCGGGGAGTAGTAAAGGCAGAGACGCAGAGACTGGGGGAGTAGTAAAGGCAGAGACGCAGAGACTGGGGGAGTAGTAAAGGCAGAGACGCAGAGACTGGGGGAGTAGTAAAGGCAGAGACGCAGAGACTGGGGGAGTAGTAAAGGCAGAGACGCAGAGACTGGGGGAGTTGTAAAGGCAGAGACGCAGAAACTGGGGGAGTAAAGGCAGAGGTGCGGAGACTGGGGAGTAGTAAAGGCAGAGACACAGAGACTCGGGGAGTAGTAAAGGCAGAGACGCAGAGACTGGGGGAGTAGTAAAGGCAGAGACGCAGAGACTGGGGGAGTAGTAAAGGCAGAGACACAGAGACTCGGGGAGTAGTAAAGGCAGAGACGCAGAGACTGGGGGAGTAGTAAAGGCAGAGACGCAGAGACTGGGGGAGTAGTAAAGGCAGAGACGCAGAGACTGGGGGAGTAGTTAAGGCAGAGACGCAGAGACTGGGGGAGTAGTAAAGGCAGAGACGCAGAGACTGGGGGAGTAGTAAAGGCAGAGACGCAGAGACTGGGGGAGTAGTAAAGGCAGAGACGCAGAGACTGGGGGAGTAGTTAAGGCAGAGACGCAGAGACTGGGGGAGTAGTAAAGGCAGAGACGCAGAGACTGGGGGAGTAGTTAAGGCAGAGACGCAGAGACTGGGGGAGTAGTAAAGGCAGAGATGCAGAAACTGTGGGAGTAGTAAAGGCAGAGACGCCTTGACTGGGGAGTAGTAAAGGCAGAGGCGCAGAGACTGGGGGAGTAGTAAAGGCAGAGACGCAGAGACTGGGGGAGTAGTAAAGGCAGAGACTGGGGGAGTAAAGGCAGAGGCGCAGAGACTGGGGAGTAGTAAAGGCAGAGACGCAGAGACTGGGGGAGTAGTAAAGGCAGAGACGCAGAGACTGGGGGAGTAGTAAAGGCAGAGACGCAGAGACTGGGGGAGTAGTAAAGGCAGAGACGCAGAGTCTGGGGGAGTAGTTAAGGCAGAGACGCAGAGACTGGGGGAGTAGTAATGGCAGAGACGCAGAAACTGTGGGAGAAGTAAAGGCAGAGACGCATTGACTGGGGAGTAGTAAAGGCAGAGACGCAGAAACTGGGGGAGTAGTAAAGGCAGAGACGCAGAAACTGGGGGAGTAGTAAAGGCAGAGACACAGAGACTGGGAGTAGAAAAGGCAGAGACGCAGAGACTCGGGGAGTAGTAAAGGCAGAGACGCAGAGACTCGGGGAGTAGTAAAGGCAGAGACGCAGAGACTGGGGGAGTAATAAAGGCAGAGACTGGGGGAGTAATAAAGGCAGAGGCGCAGAGACGGGGAGAGCAGTAAAGGCAGAGACGCAGAGACGGGTGGAGTAGTAAAGGCAGAGACACAGCGACTGGGGGAGTAGTAAAGGCAGAGACGCAGAGACTCGGGGAGTAGTTAAGGCAGAGACGCAGAGACTGGGGGAGTAGTAAAGGCAGAGACGCAGTGACTGGGGGAGTAAACGCAGAGGCGCAGAGACTGGGGAGTAGTAAAGGCAGAGACGCAGAGACTGGGGGAGTAGTAAAGGCAGAGACACAGAGACTGGGGGAGTAGTAAAGGCAGAGACGCAGAGACTGGGGGAGTAAACGCAGAGGCGCAGAGACTGGGGAGTAGTAAAGGCAGAGACGCAGAGACTGGGGGAGTAGTAAAGGCAGAGACACAGAGACTGGGGGAGTAGTAAAGGCAGAGACGCAGAGACTCGGGGAGTAGTAAAGGCAGAGACGCAGAGACTGGGAGTAGAAAAGGCAGAGACGCAGAGACTGGGGGAGTAGTAAAGGCAGAGGCGCAGAGACTGGGGGAGTAGTAAAGGCAGAGACGCAGAGACTTGGGGAGTAGTTAAGGCAGAGACGCGGAGACTGGGGGAGTAGTAAAGGCAGAGACGCAGAGACTCGGGGAGTAGTTAAGGCAGAGACGCAGAGACTGGGGGAGTAGTAAAGGCAGAGACGCAGAGACTCGGGGAGTAGTAAAGGCAGAGACGCAGAGACTGGGGGAGTAGTAAAAGCAGAGACGCAGAGACTGGGGGAGTAAAGGCAGAGGCGCAGAGACTGGGAAGTAGTAAAGGCAGAGACGCAGAGACTCGGGGAGTAGTAAAGGCAGAGACGCAGAGACTGGGGAGTAGTAAAGGCAGAGACACAGAGACTCGGGGAGTAGTAAAGGCAGAGACGCAGAGACTGGGGGAGTAGTAAAGGCAGAGACGCAGAGACTGGGGGAGTAGTAAAGGCAGAGACGCAGAGACTGGGGGAGTAGTAAAGGCAGAGACGCAGAGACTGGGGGAGTAGTAAAGGCAGAGACGCAGAGACTGGGGGAGTTGTAAAGGCAGAGACGCAGAAACTGGGGGAGTAAAGGCAGAGGTGCAGAGACTGGGGAGTAGTAAAGGCAGAGACACAGAGACTCGGGGAGTAGTAAAGGCAGAGACGCAGAAACTGGGGGAGTAGTAAAGGCAGAGACGCAGAGACTGGGGGAGTAGTAAAGGCAGAGACACAGAGACTCGGGGAGTAGTAAAGGCAGAGACGCAGAGACTGGGGGAGTAGTAAAGGCAGAGACGCAGAGACTGGGGGAGTAGTAAAGGCAGAGACACAGAGACTCGGGGAGTAGTAAAGGCAGAGACGCAGAGACTGGGGGAGTAGTAAAGGCAGGGACGCAGAGACTGGGGGAGTAGTAAAGGCAGAGACGCAGAGACTGGGGGAGTAGTTAAGGCAGAGACGCAGAGACTGGGGGAGTAGTAAAGGCAGAGACGCAGAGACTGGGGGAGTAGTAAAGGCAGAGACGCCTTGACTGGGGAGTAGTAAAGGCAGAGGCGCAGAGACTGGGGGAGTAGTAAAGGCAGAGACGCAGAGACTGGGGGAGTAGTAAAGGCAGAGACGCAGAGACTGGGGGAGTAAAGGCAGAGGCGCAGAGACTGGGGAGTAGTAAAGGCAGAGACACAGAGACTCGGGGAGTAGTAAAGGCAGAGACGCAGAGACTGGGGGAGTAGTAAAGGCAGAGACGCAGAGACTGGGGGAGTAGTAAAGGCAGAGACGCAGAGACTGGGGGAGTAGTAAAGGCAGAGACGCAGAGTCTGGGGGAGTAGTTAAGGCAGAGACGCAGAGACTGGGGGAGTAGTAATGGCAGAGACGCAGAAACTGTGGGAGTAGTAAAGGCAGAGACGCATTGACTGGGGAGTAGTAAAGGCAGAGACGCAGAAACTGGGGGAGTAGTAAAGGCAGAGACGCATTGACTGGGGAGTAGTAAAAGCAGAGACGCAGAGACTCGGGGAGTAGTTAAGGCAGAGACACAGAGACTGGGAGTAGAAAAGGCAGAGACGCAGAGACTCGGGGAGTAGTAAAGGCAGAGACGCAGAGACTCGGGGAGTAGTAAAGGCAGAGACCCAGAGACTGGGGGAGTAATAAAGGCAGAGACTGGGGGAGTAATAAAGGCAGAGGCGCAGATACGGGGAGAGCAGTAAAGGCAGAGACGCAGAGACGGGTGGAGTAGTAAAGGCAGAGACGCAGAGACTGGGGGAGTAGTAAAGGCAGAGACGCAGAGACTCCGGGAGTAGTTAAGGCAGAGACGCAGAGACTGGGGGAGTAGTAAAGGCAGAGACGCAGAGACTGGGGGAGTCGTAAAGGCAGAGACGCAGAGACTGGGGGAGTAGTAAAGGCAGAGACGCAGAGACTGGGGGAGTCGTAAAGGCAGAGACGCAGTGACTGGGGGAGTAGTAAAGGCAGAGACGCAGAGACTGGGGGAGTCGTAAAGGCAGAGACGCAGAGACTGGGGGAGTAAACGCAGAGGCGCAGAGACTGGGGAGTAGTAAAGGCAGAGACGCAGAGACTGGGGGAGTAGTAAAGGCAGAGACACAGAGACTGGGGGAGTAGTAAAGGCAGAGACGCAGAGACTCGGGGAGTAGTAAAGGCAGAGACGCAGAGACTGGGAGTAGAAAAGGCAGAGGCGCAGAGACTGGGGGAGTAGTAAAGGCAGAGACGCAGAGACTTGGGGAGTAGTTAAGGCAGAGACGCGGAGACTGGGGGTGTAGTAAAGGCAGAGACGCAGAGACTCGGGGAGTAGTTAAGGCAGAGACGCAGAGACTGGGGGAGTAGTAAAAGCAGAGACGCAGAGACTGGGAAGTAGTAAAGGCAGAGACGCAGAGACTCGGGGAGTAGTAAAGGCAGAGACGCAGAGACTGGGGAGTAGTAAAGGCAGAGACACAGAGACTCGGGGAGTAGTAAAGGCAGAGACGCAGAGACTGGGGGAGTAGTAAAGGCAGAGACGCAGAGACTGGGGGAGTAGTAAAGGCAGAGACGCAGAGACTGGGGGAGTAGTAAAGGCAGAGACGCAGAGACTGGGGGAGTTGTAAAGGCAGAGACGCAGAAACTGGGGGAGTAAAGGCAGAGGTGCAGAGACTGGGGAGTAGTAAAGGCAGAGACACAGAGACTCGGGGAGTAGTAAAGGCAGAGACGCAGAGACTGGGGGAGTAGTAAAGGCAGAGACGCAGAGACTGGGGGAGTAGTAAAGGCAGAGACACAGAGACTCGGGGAGTAGTAAAGGCAGAGACGCAGAGACTGGGGGAGTAGTAAAGGCAGAGACGCAGAGACTGGGGGAGTAGTAAAGGCAGAGACACAGAGACTCGGGGAGTAGTAAAGGCAGAGACGCAGAGACTGGGGGAGTAGTAAAGGCAGAGACGCAGAGACTGGGGGAGTAGTAAAGGCAGAGACGCAGAGACTGGGGGAGTAGTTAAGGCAGAGACGCAGAGACTGGGGGAGTAGTAAAGGCAGAGACGCAGAGACTGGGGGAGTAGTAAAGGCAGAGACGCCTTGACTGGGGAGTAGTAAAGGCAGAGGCGCAGAGACTGGGGGAGTAGTAAAGGCAGAGACGCAGAGACTGGGGGAGTAGTAAAGGCAGAGACGCAGAGACTGGGGGAGTAAAGGCAGAGGCGCAGAGACTGGGGAGTAGTAAAGGCAGAGACACAGAGACTCGGGGAGTAGTAAAGGCAGAGACGCAGAGACTGGGGGAGTAGTAAAGGCAGAGACGCAGAGACTGGGGGAGTAGTAAAGGCAGAGACGCAGAGACTGGGGGAGTAGTAATGGCAGAGACGCAGAAACTGTGGGAGTAGTAAAGGCAGAGACGCATTGACTGGGGAGTAGTAAAGGCAGAGACGCAGAAACTGGGGGAGTAGAAAAGGCAGAGACGCAGAGACTCGGGGAGTAGTAAAGGCAGAGACGCAGAGACTCGGGGAGTAGTAAAGGCAGAGACGCAGAGACTGGGGGAGTAATAAAGGCAGAGACTGGGGGAGTAATAAAGGCAGAGGCGCAGAGACGGGGAGAGCAGTAAAGGCAGAGACGCAGAGACGGGTGGAGTAGTAAAGGCAGAGACACAGCGACTGGGGGAGTAATAAAGGCAGAGACGCAGAGACTCGGGGAGTAGTAAAGGCAGAGACGCAGAGACTCGGGGAGTAGTAAAGGCAGAGACGCAGAGACTGGGGGAGTAGTAAAGGCAGAGACGCAGATACTGGGGGAGTCGTAAAGGCAGAGACGCAGAGACTGGGGAGTAGTAAAGGCAGAGACGCAGATACTGGGGGAGTAGTAAAGGCAGAGACGCAGAGACTGGGGGAGTAGTAAAGGCAGAGACGCAGAGAGTGGGGGAGTAAAGGCAGAGGCGCAGAGACTGGGGAGTAGTAAAGGCAGAGACGCAGAGACTGGGGGAGTCGTAAAGGCAGAGACACAGAGACTGGGGGAGTAGTTAAGGCAGAGACGCAGAGACTGGGGGAGTAGTAATGGCAGAGACGCAGAAACTGTGGGAGTAGTAAAGGCAGAGACGTATCGACTGGGGAGTAGTAAAGGCAGAGACGCAGAGACTGGGGGAGTAGTAAAGGCAGAGACGCAGATACTGGGGGAGTAGTAAAGGCAGAGACACAGAGACTGGGGGAGTAGTAAAGGCAGAGACGCAGATACTGGGGGAGTAGTAAAGGCAGAGACGCAGATACTGGGGGAGTAGTAAAGGCAGAGACGCAGAGACTGGGGGAGTAGTAAAGGCAGAGACGCAGAGACCGAGGGAGTAGTAAAAGCAGAGACGCAGAGACTGGGGGAGTAGTAAAGGCAGAGACGCAGAGACTGGGAGTAGAAAAGGCAGAGACGCAGAGACTCGGGGAGTAGTAAAGGCAGAGACACAGAGACTCGGGGAGTAGTAAAGGCAGAGACGCAGAGACTGGGAGTAGAAAAGGCAGAGATGTAGAGACTCGGGGAGTAGTAAAGGCAGAGACCCAGAGACTGGGAATAGAAAAGGCAGAGACGCAGAGACTGGGGGAGTAGTAAAGGCAGAGACGCAGAGACTGGGGGAGTAGTAAAGGCAGAGACGCAGAGACTCGGGGAGTAGTTAAGGCAGAGACGCAGAGACTGGGGGAGTAGTAAAGGCAGAGACGCAGAGACTGGGGGAGTAGTAAAGGCAGAGACGCAGAGACTGGGGGAGTAAAGGCAGAGACGCAGAGACTGGGGGAGTAAAGGCAGAGACGCAGAGACTGGGGGAGTAGTAAAGGCAGAGACGCAGAGACTGGGGGAGTAGTTAAGGCAGAGACGCAGAGACTGGGGGAGTAGTAAAGGCAGAGACGCAGAGACTGGGGGAGTAGTAAAGGCAGAGACGCAGAGACTGGGGGAGTAGTAAAGGCAGAGACGCAGAGACTGGGGGAGTAGTAAAGGCAGAGACACAGAGACTGGGGGAGTAGTAAAGGCAGAGACGCAGAGACTGGGGGAGTAGTAAAGGCAGAGACGCAGAAACTGTGGGAGTAGTAAAGGCAGAGATGCAGAGACGGGGAGAATAGTAAAGGCAGAGACGCAGAAACTGTGGGAGTAGTAAAGGCAGAGACGCAGAGACGGGGAGAATAGTAAAGGCAGAGACGCAGAAACTGTGGGAGTAGTAAAGGCAGAGACACAGAGACTGGGGGAGTAGTAAAGGCAGAGACGCAGAGACTGGGGGAGTAGTAAAGGCAGAGACACAGAGACAGGGGGAGTAGTAAAGGCAGAGACGCAGAGACTGGGGGAGTAGTAAAGGCAGAGACACAGAGACTGGGGGCGTAGTAAAGGCAGAGACACAGAGACTCGGGGAGTAGTAAAGGCAGAGACGCAGAGACTGGGGGAGTAGTAAAGGCAGAGACACAGAGACTGGGGGAGTAGTAAAGGCAGAGACACAGAGACTCGGGGAGTAGTAAAGGCAGAGACGCAGAGACTGGGGGAGTAGTAAAGGCAGAGACGCAGAGACTCGGGGAGCAGTAAAGGCAGAGACGCAGAGACTGGGAGTAGAAAACGCAGAGACGCAGAGGTTTGGAGTGGAAAAGGCAGAGACGCAGAGACTCGGGGAGTAGTAAAGGCAGAGACGCAGAGACGGGGGGAGTAGTAAAGGCAGAGACGCAGAGACTCGGGGAGTAGTAAAGGCAGAGACGCAGAGACTCGGGGAGCAGTAAAGGCAGAGACGCAGAGACTGGGAGTAGAAAAGGCAGAGACGCAGAGACTGGGAGTAGAAAAGGCCGAGACGCAGAGACAGGGGGAGTAGTAAAGGCAGAGACGCAGAGACTCGGGGAGTACTTAAGGCAGAGACGCAGAGACTGGGGGAGTAGTAAAGGCAGAGACGCAGAGACTCGGGGACTAGTAAAGGCAGAGACGCAGAGACTGGGGGAGCAGTAAAGGCAGAGACGCAGAGACTGGGGGAGTAAAGGCAGAGGCGCAGAGACTGGGGAGTAGGAAAGGCAGAGACGCAGAGACTGGGGGAGTAGTAAAGGCAGAGACGCAGAGACTGGGGGAGTAGTAAAAGCAGAGACGCAGAGACTCGGGGAGTAGTTAAGGCAGAGACGCAGAGACTGGGGGAGTAGTAAAGGCAGAGACGCAGAGACTGGGGGAGTAGTAAAGGCAGAGACGCAGAGACTGGGGGAGTAGTAAAGGCAGAGGCGCAGAGACTGGAGGAGTAGTAAAGGCAGAGACGCAGAGACTGGGGGAGTAAGTAAAGGCAGAGACGCAGAGACTGGGGGACTAAAGGCAGAGGCGCAGAGACTGGGGAGTAGTAAAGGCAGAGACACAGAGACTCGGGGAGTAGTAAAGGCAGAGACGCAGAGACTGGGGGCTTAGTAAAGGCAGAGA
The DNA here is from genome assembly GCF_964213995.1 of Mustelus asterias. NCBI lineage: Eukaryota > Metazoa > Chordata > Chondrichthyes > Carcharhiniformes > Triakidae > Mustelus > Mustelus asterias. Next base: position 9,952,398 of record NC_135805.1, read on the forward strand.
CGCAGAGACTGGGGGAGAAGTAAAGGCAGAGGCGCAGAGACTGGGGGAGTAGTAAAGGCAGAGACGCAGAGACTGGGGGAGTAAAGGAAGAGGCGCAGAGACTGGGGGAGTAAAGGCAGAGGCGCAGAGACTGGGGAGTAGTAAAGGCAGAGACGCAGAGACTGGGGGCGTAGTAAAGGCAGAGACGCAGAGACTGGGGGAGTAAAGGCAGAGACGCAGAGACTGGGGGAGTAAAGGCAGAGACGCAGAAACTGTGGGAGTAGTAAAGGCAGAGACGCAGAGACTGGTAGTAGAAAAGGCAGAGACGCAGAGACTCGGGGAGTAGTAAAGGCAGAGACGCAGAGACTGGGGGAGTAATAAAGGCACAGACTGGGGGAGTAATAAAGGCAGAGGCGCAGAGACGGGGAGAGCAGTAAAGGCAGAGACGCAGAGACTGGTGGAGTAGTAAAGGCAGAGACACAGAGACTGGGGGAGTAATAAAGGCAGAGACACAGAGACTGGGGGAGTAGTAAAGGCAGAGACACAGAGACTGGGGGAGTAATAAAGGCAGAGACGCAGAGACTCGGGGAGTAGTAAAGGCAGAGACGCAGAGACTGGGAGTAGAAAAGGCAGAGACGCAGAGACTCGGGGAGTAGTCAAGGCAGAGACGCAGAGACACGGGGAGGAGTCAAGGCAGAGACGCAGAGACTGGTGGAACAGTAAAGGCAGAGACACAGAGACTGGGGGAGTAATAAAGGCAGAGACGCAGAGACTCGGGGAGTAGTAAAGGCAGAGACGCAGAGACTCGGGGAGTAGTAAAGGCAGAGACGCAGAGACTGGGAGTAGAAAAGGCAGAGACGCAGAGACTCGGGGACTAGTAAAGGCAGAGACGCAGAGACTGGGGGAGCAGTAAAGGCAGAGACGCAGAGACTGGGGGAGTAAAGGCAGAGGCGCAGAGACTGGGGAGTAGGAAAGGCAGAGACGCAGAGACTGGGGGAGTAGTAAAGGCAGAGACGCAGAGACTGGGGGAGTAGTAAAAGCAGAGACGCAGAGACTCGGGGAGTAGTTAAGGCAGAGACGCAGAGACTGGGGGAGTAGTAAAGGCAGAGACGCAGAGACTGGGGGAGTAGTAAAGGCAGAGACGCAGAGACTGGGGGAGTAGTAAAGGCAGAGGCGCAGAGACTGGAGGAGTAGTAAAGGCAGAGACGCAGAGACTGGGGGAGTAAGTAAAGGCAGAGACGCAGAGACTGGGGGACTAAAGGCAGAGGCGCAGAGACTGGGGAGTAGTAAAGGCAGAGACACAGAGACTCGGGGAGTAGTAAAGGCAGAGACGCAGAGACTGGGGGCTTAGTAAAGGCAGAGACGCAGAGACTGGGGGAGAAGTAAAGGCAGAGGCGCAGAGACTGGGGGAGTAGTAAAGGCAGAGACGCAGAGACTGGGGGAGTAAAGGAAGAGGCGCAGAGACTGGGGGAGTAAAGGCAGAGGCGCAGAGACTGGGGAGTAGTAAAGGCAGAGACGCAGAGACTGGGGGCGTAGTAAAGGCAGAGAGGCAGAGACTGGGGGAGTAAAGGCAGAGACGCAGAGACTGGGGGAGTAAAGGCAGAGACGCAGAAACTGTGGGAGTAGTAAAGGCAGAGACGCAGAGACTGGTAGTAGAAAAGGCAGAGACGCAGAGACTCGGGGAGTAGTAAAGGCAGAGACGCAGAGACTGGGGGAGTAATAAAGGCACAGACTGGGGGAGTAATAAAGGCAGAGGCGCAGAGACGGGGAGAGCAGTAAAGGCAGAGACGCAGAGACTGGTGGAGTAGTAAAGGCAGAGACACAGAGACTGGGGGAGTAATAAAGGCAGAGACACAGAGACTGGGGGAGTAGTAAAGGCAGAGACACAGAGACTGGGGGAGTAATAAAGGCAGAGACGCAGAGACTCGGGGAGTAGTAAAGGCAGAGACGCAGAGACTGGGAGTAGAAAAGGCAGAGACGCAGAGACTCGGGGAGTAGTCAAGGCAGAGACGCAGAGACTGGTGGAACAGTAAAGGCAGAGACACAGAGACTGGGGGAGTAATAAAGGCAGAGACGCAGAGACACGGGGAGGAGTCAAGGCAGAGACGCAGAGACTGGTGGAACAGTAAAGGCAGAGACACAGAGACTGGGGGAGTAATAAAGGCAGAGACGCAGAGACTCGGGGAGTAGTAAAGGCAGAGACGCAGAGACTCGGGGAGTAGTAAAGGCAGAGACGCAGAGACTGGGAGTAGAAAAGGCAGAGACGCAGAGACTCGGGGAGTAGTAAAGGCAGAGACGCAGAGACACGGGGAGTAGTAAAGGCAGAGACGCAGAGACTGGGAGTAGAAAAGGCAGAGACGCAGAGACTGGGGGAGTAGAAAAGGCAGAGACGCAGAGACTGGGAGTAGTAAAGGCAGAGACGCAGAGACTGGGAGTGGAAAAGGCAGAGACGCAGAGACTGGGGGAGTAGTAAAGGCAGAGACGCAGAGACTGGGAGTGGAAAAGGCAGAGACGCAGAGACGGGGGGAGTAGTAAAGGCAGAGACGCAGAGACTCGGGGAGTAGTAAAGGCAGAGACGCAGAGACTCGGGGAGTAGTAAAGGCAGAGACGCAGAGACTGGGGGAGTAGTAAAGGCAGAGACGCCGAGACTGGGAGTAGAAAAGGCAGAGACGCAGAGACTGGGAGTAGAAAAGGCAGAGACGCAGAGACTGGGAGTAGAAAAGGCAGAGACACAGAGGCTGGGGGAGTAGTAAAAGCAGAGACGCAGAGACTCGGGGAGTAGTAAAGGCAGAGACGCAGAGACTGGGGGAGTAGTAAAGGCAGAGACGCAGAGACTGGGGGAGTAGTAAAGGCAGAGACGCAGAGACTCGGGGAGTAGTTAAGGCAGAGACGCAGAGACTGGGGGAGTAGTAAAGGCAGAGACGCAGAGACTCGGGGAGTAGTTAAGGCAGAGACGCAGAGACTGGGGGAGAAGTAAAGGCAGAGACGCAGAGACTGGGGGAGTAGTAAAGGCAGAGACGCAGAGACTGGGGGAGTAAAGGCAGAGGCGCAGAGACTGGGGAGTAGTAAAGGCAGAGACACAGAGACTGGGGGAGTAGTAAAGGCAGAGACGCAGAGACTGGGGGAGTAGTAAAGGCAGAGGCGCAGAGACTGGGGGAGTAAGTAAAGGCAGAGACGCAGAGACTGGGGGAGTAAGTAAAGGCAGAGACGCAGAGACTGGGGGAGTAAAGGCAGAAGCGCAGAGACTGGGGAGTAGTAAAGGCAGAGACACAGAGACTCGGAGAGTAGTAAAGGCAGAGACGCAGAGACTGGGGGCGTAGTAAAGGCAGAGACGCAGTGACTGGGGGAGTAGTAAAGGCAGAGGCGCAGAGACTGGGGGAGTAGTAAAGGCAGAGGCGCAGAGACTCGGGGAGTAGTAAAGGCAGAGACGCAGAGACTGGGGAAGTAAGTAAAGGCAGAGACGCAGAGACTGGGGGAGTAAAGGCAGAGGCGCAGAGACTGGGGAGTAGTAAAGGCAGAGACGCAGAGACTGGGGGAGTAGTAAAGGCAGAGACGCAGAGACTGGGGGAGTAGTAAAGGCAGAGACACAGAGACTCGGGGAGTAGTAAAGGCAGAGACGCAGAGACTGGGGGCGTAGTAAAGGCAGAGACGCAGAGACTGGGGGAGTAGTAAAGGCAGAGACGCAGAGACTGGGGGAGTAGTAAAGGCAGAGACGCAGAGACTGGGAGTAGAAAAGGCAGAGACGCAGAGACTCGGGGAGTAGTAAAGGCAGAGACGCAGAGACTGGGGGAGTAATAAAGGCACAGACTGGGGGAGTAATAAAGGCAGAGGCGCAGAGACGGGGAGAGCAGTAAAGGCAGAGACGCAGAGACTGGGGGAGTAGTAAAGGCAGAGACACAGAGACTGGGGGAGTAGTAAAGGCAGAGACACAGAGACACGGGGAGTAGTAAAGGCAGAGACGCAGAGACTGGGGGAGTAGTAAAGGCAGAGACGCAGAGACTCGGGGAGTAGTTAAGGCAGAGACGCAGAGGTTTGGAGTGGAAAAGGCAGAGACGCAGAGACTCGGGGAGTAGTAAAGGCAGAGACGCAGAGACGGGGGGAGTAGTAAAGGCAGAGACGCAGAGACTCGGGGAGCAGTAAAGGCAGAGACGCAGAGACTGGGAGTAGAAAAGGCAGAGACGCAGAGACTGGGAGTAGAAAAGGCCGAGACGCAGAGACTGGGGGAGTAGTAAAGGCAGAGACGCAGAGACTGGGGGAGTAGTAAAGGCAGAGACACAGAGGCTGGGGGAGTAATAAAGGCAGAGACACAGAGGCTGGGGGAGTAAAGGCAGAGACGCAGAGACTGTGGGAGTGAAGGCAGAGACGCAGAGACTGGGGGAGTAGTAAAGGCAGAGACGCAGAGACTGGGGGAGTAGTAAAGGCAGAGACGCAGAGACTCGGGGAGTAGTAAAGGCAGAGACACAGAGACTGGGGGAGTAATAAAGGCAGAGACACAGAGACTGGGGGAGTAATAAAGGCAGAGACGCAGAGACTCGGGGAGTAGTAAAGGCAGAGACGCAGAGACTGGGGGAGTAGTAAAGGGAGAGACGCAGAGACTGGGGGAGTAGTAAAGGCAGAGACGCAGAGACTCGGGGAGTAGTAAAGGCAGAGACACAGAGACTGGGGGAGTAATAAAGGCAGAGACACAGAGACTGGGGGAGTAGTAAAGGCAGAGACGCAGAGACTGGGAGTAGAAAAGGCAGAGACACAGAGGCTGGGGGAGTAGTAAAGGCAGAGACACAGAGGCTGGGGGAGTAGTAAAGGGAGAGACTCAGAGGCTGGGGGAGTTGTAAAGGGAGAGACGCAGAGACTGGGGGAGTAGTAAAGGCAGCGACACAGAGACTGGGGGAGTAGTAAAGGCAGAGACACAGAGACTCGGGGAGTAGTAAAGGCAGAGACGCAGAGACTGGGGGAGTAGTAAAGGCAGAGACGCAGAGACTCGGGGAGTAGTTAAGGCAGAGACGCAGAGGTTGGGAGTGGAAAAGGCAGAGACGCAGAGACTCGGGGAGTAGGAAAGGCAGAGACGCAGAGACGGGGGGAGTAGTAAAGGCAGAGACGCAGAGACTCGGGGAGTAGTAAAGGCAGAGACGCAGATACTGGGAGTAGAAAAGGCAGAGACGCAGAGACTGGGGGAGTAGTAAAAGCAGAGACGCAGAGACTCGGGGAGCAGTAAAGGCAGAGACGCAGAGACTGGGAGTAGAAAAGGCAGAGACGCAGAGACTGGGAGTAGAAAAGGCCGAGACGCAGAGACTGGGGGAGTAGTAAAGGCAGAGACGCAGAGACTCGGGGAGTACTTAAGGCAGAGACGCAGAGACTGGGGGAGTAGTAAAGGCAGAGACGCAGTGACTCGGGGAGTAGTAAAGGCAGAGACGCAGAGACTGGGGGAGTAGTAAAGGCAGAGACGCAGAGACTGGGGGAGTAAAGGCAGAGGCGCAGAGACTGGGGAGTAGTAAAGGCAGAGACGCAGAGACTGGGGGAGTAGTAAAGGCAGAGACGCAGAGACTGGGGGAGTAGCAAAAGCAGAGACGCAGAGACTCGGGGAGTAGTTAAGGCAGAGACGCAGAGACTGGGGGAGTAGTAAAGGGAGAGACACAGAGACTGGGGGAGTAGTAAAGGCAGAGACGCAGAGACTGGGGAGTAGTAAAGGCAGAGACGCAGAGACTGGGGGAGTAGTAAAGGCAGAGACGCAGAGACTGGGGGAGTAGTAAAGGCAGAGACGCAGAGACTGGGGGAGTAGTAAAGGCAGAGGCGCAGAGACTGGGGGAGTAAGTAAAGGCAGAGACGCAGAGACTGGGGGAGTAAGTAAAGGCAGAGACGCAGTGACTGGGGGAGTAAAGGCAGAGGCGCAGAGACTGGGGAGTAGTAAAGGCAGAGACACAGAGACTCGGGGAGTAGTAAAGGCAGAGACGCAGAGACTGGGGGAGTAGTAAAGGCAGAGACGCAGAGACTGGGGGCGTAGTAAAGGCAGAGACGCAGAGACTGGGGGAGTAGTAAAGGCAGAGGCGCAGAGACTGGGGGAGTAGTAAAGGCAGAGACGCAGAGACTGGGGGAGTAAGTAAAGGCAGAGACGCAGAGACTGGGGGAGTAAAGGCAGAGGCGCAGAGACTGGGGAGTAGTAAAGGCAGAGACACAGAGACTCGGGGAGTAGTAAAGGCAGAGACGCAGAGACTGGGAGTAGAAAAGGCAGAGACGCAGAGACTCGGGGAGTAGTAAAGGCAGAGACGCAGAGACTGGGGGAGTAATAAAGGCACAGACTGGGGGAGTAATAAAGGCAGAGGCGCAGAGACGGGGAGAGCAGTAAAGGCAGAGACGCAGAGACTGGTGGAATAGTAAAGGCAGAGGCGCAGAGACAGGGGGAGTAGTAAAGGCAGAGACACAGAGACTGGGGGCGTAGTAAAGGCAGAGACACAGAGACTGGGGGAGTAGTAAAGGCAGAGACGCAGAGACTGGGGGAGTAGTAAAGGCAGAGACACAGAGACAGGGGGAGTAGTAAAGGCAGAGACGCAGAGACTGGGGGAGTAGTAAAGGCAGAGACACAGAGACTGGGGGCGTAGTAAAGGCAGAGACACAGAGACTCGGGGAGTAGTAAAGGCAGAGACGCAGAGACTGGGGGAGTAGTAAAGGCAGAGACACAGAGACTGGGGGAGTAGTAAAGGCAGAGACACAGAGACTCGGGGAGTAGTAAAGGCAGAGACGCAGAGACTGGGGGAGTAGTAAAGGCAGAGACGCAGAGACTCGGGGAGCAGTAAAGGCAGAGACGCAGAGACTGGGAGTAGAAAACGCAGAGACGCAGAGGTTTGGAGTGGAAAAGGCAGAGACGCAGAGACTCGGGGAGTAGTAAAGGCAGAGACGCAGAGACGGGGGGAGTAGTAAAGGCAGAGACGCAGAGACTCGGGGAGTAGTAAAGGCAGAGACGCAGAGACTCGGGGAGCAGTAAAGGCAGAGACGCAGAGACTGGGAGTAGAAAAGGCAGAGACGCAGAGACTGGGAGTAGAAAAGGCCGAGACGCAGAGACAGGGGGAGTAGTAAAGGCAGAGACGCAGAGACTCGGGGAGTACTTAAGGCAGAGACGCAGAGACTGGGGGAGTAGTAAAGGCAGAGACGCAGAGACTCGGGGACTAGTAAAGGCAGAGACGCAGAGACTGGGGGAGCAGTAAAGGCAGAGACGCAGAGACTGGGGGAGTAAAGGCAGAGGCGCAGAGACTGGGGAGTAGGAAAGGCAGAGACGCAGAGACTGGGGGAGTAGTAAAGGCAGAGACGCAGAGACTGGGGGAGTAGTAAAAGCAGAGACGCAGAGACTCGGGGAGTAGTTAAGGCAGAGACGCAGAGACTGGGGGAGTAGTAAAGGCAGAGACGCAGAGACTGGGGGAGTAGTAAAGGCAGAGACGCAGAGACTGGGGGAGTAGTAAAGGCAGAGGCGCAGAGACTGGAGGAGTAGTAAAGGCAGAGACGCAGAGACTGGGGGAGTAAGTAAAGGCAGAGACGCAGAGACTGGGGGACTAAAGGCAGAGGCGCAGAGACTGGGGAGTAGTAAAGGCAGAGACACAGAGACTCGGGGAGTAGTAAAGGCAGAGACGCAGAGACTGGGGGCTTAGTAAAGGCAGAGACGCAGAGACTGGGGGAGAAGTAAAGGCAGAGGCGCAGAGACTGGGGGAGTAGTAAAGGCAGAGACGCAGAGACTGGGGGAGTAAAGGAAGAGGCGCAGAGACTGGGGGAGTAAAGGCAGAGGCGCAGAGACTGGGGAGTAGTAAAGGCAGAGACGCAGAGACTGGGGGCGTAGTAAAGGCAGAGACGCAGAGACTGGGGGAGTAAAGGCAGAGACGCAGAGACTGGGGGAGTAAAGGCAGAGACGCAGAAACTGTGGGAGTAGTAAAGGCAGAGACGCAGAGACTGGTAGTAGAAAAGGCAGAGACGCAGAGACTCGGGGAGTAGTAAAGGCAGAGACGCAGAGACTGGGGGAGTAATAAAGGCACAGACTGGGGGAGTAATAAAGGCAGAGGCGCAGAGACGGGGAGAGCAGTAAAGGCAGAGACGCAGAGACTGGTGGAGTAGTAAAGGCAGAGACACAGAGACTGGGGGAGTAATAAAGGCAGAGACACAGAGACTGGGGGAGTAGTAAAGGCAGAGACACAGAGACTGGGGGAGTAATAAAGGCAGAGACGCAGAGACTCGGGGAGTAGTAAAGGCAGAGACGCAGAGACTGGGAGTAGAAAAGGCAGAGACGCAGAGACTCGGGGAGTAGTCAAGGCAGAGACGCAGAGACACGGGGAGGAGTCAAGGCAGAGACGCAGAGACTGGTGGAACAGTAAAGGCAGAGACACAGAGACTGGGGGAGTAATAAAGGCAGAGACGCAGAGACTCGGGGAGTAGTAAAGGCAGAGACGCAGGGACTCGGGGAGTAGTAAAGGCAGAGACGCAGAGACTGGGAGTAGAAAAGGCAGAGACGCAGAGACTCGGGGACTAGTAAAGGCAGAGACGCAGAGACTGGGGGAGCAGTAAAGGCAGAGACGCAGAGACTGGGGGAGTAAAGGCAGAGGCGCAGAGACTGGGGAGTAGGAAAGGCAGAGACGCAGAGACTGGGGGAGTAGTAAAGGCAGAGACGCAGAGACTGGGGGAGTAGTAAAAGCAGAGACGCAGAGACTCGGGGAGTAGTTAAGGCAGAGACGCAGAGACTGGGGGAGTAGTAAAGGCAGAGACGCAGAGACTGGGGGAGTAGTAAAGGCAGAGACGCAGAGACTGGGGGAGTAGTAAAGGCAGAGGCGCAGAGACTGGAGGAGTAGTAAAGGCAGAGACGCAGAGACTGGGGGAGTAAGTAAAGGCAGAGACGCAGAGACTGGGGGACTAAAGGCAGAGGCGCAGAGACTGGGGAGTAGTAAAGGCAGAGACACAGAGACTCGGGGAGTAGTAAAGGCAGAGACGCAGAGACTGGGGGCTTAGTAAAGGCAGAGACGCAGAGACTGGGGGAGAAGTAAAGGCAGAGGCGCAGAGACTGGGGGAGTAGTAAAGGCAGAGACGCAGAGACTGGGGGAGTAAAGGAAGAGGCGCAGAGACTGGGGGAGTAAAGGCAGAGGCGCAGAGACTGGGGAGTAGTAAAGGCAGAGACGCAGAGACTGGGGGCGTAGTAAAGGCAGAGAGGCAGAGACTGGGGGAGTAAAGGCAGAGACGCAGAGACTGGGGGAGTAAAGGCAGAGACGCAGAAACTGTGGGAGTAGTAAAGGCAGAGACGCAGAGACTGGTAGTAGAAAAGGCAGAGACGCAGAGACTCGGGGAGTAGTAAAGGCAGAGACGCAGAGACTGGGGGAGTAATAAAGGCACAGACTGGGGGAGTAATAAAGGCAGAGGCGCAGAGACGGGGAGAGCAGTAAAGGCAGAGACGCAGAGACTGGTGGAGTAGTAAAGGCAGAGACACAGAGACTGGGGGAGTAATAAAGGCAGAGACACAGAGACTGGGAGAGCAGTAAAGGCAGAGACGCAGAGACGGGTGGAGTAGTAAAGGCAGAGACGCAGAGACTGGGGGAGTAGTAAAGGCAGAGACGCAGAGACTCCGGGAGTAGTTAAGGCAGAGACGCAGAGACTGGGGGAGTAGTAAAGGCAGAGACGCAGAGACTGGGGGAGTCGTAAAGGCAGAGACGCAGAGACTGGGGGAGTAGTAAAGGCAGAGACGCAGAGACTGGGGGAGTCGTAAAGGCAGAGACGCAGTGACTGGGGGAGTAGTAAAGGCAGAGACGCAGAGACTGGGGGAGTCGTAAAGGCAGAGACGCAGAGACTGGGGGAGTAAACGCAGAGGCGCAGAGACTGGGGAGTAGTAAAGGCAGAGACGCAGAGACTGGGGGAGTAGTAAAGGCAGAGACACAGAGACTGGGGGAGTAGTAAAGGCAGAGACGCAGAGACTCGGGGAGTAGTAAAGGCAGAGACGCAGAGACTGGGAGTAGAAAAGGCAGAGGCGCAGAGACTGGGGGAGTAGTAAAGGCAGAGACGCAGAGACTTGGGGAGTAGTTAAGGCAGAGACGCGGAGACTGGGGGTGTAGTAAAGGCAGAGACGCAGAGACTCGGGGAGTAGTTAAGGCAGAGACGCAGAGACTGGGGGAGTAGTAAAAGCAGAGACGCAGAGACTGGGAAGTAGTAAAGGCAGAGACGCAGAGACTCGGGGAGTAGTAAAGGCAGAGACGCAGAGACTGGGGAGTAGTAAAGGCAGAGACACAGAGACTCGGGGAGTAGTAAAGGCAGAGACGCAGAGACTGGGGGAGTAGTAAAGGCAGAGACGCAGAGACTGGGGGAGTAGTAAAGGCAGAGACGCAGAGACTGGGGGAGTAGTAAAGGCAGAGACGCAGAGACTGGGGGAGTTGTAAAGGCAGAGACGCAGAAACTGGGGGAGTAAAGGCAGAGGTGCAGAGACTGGGGAGTAGTAAAGGCAGAGACACAGAGACTCGGGGAGTAGTAAAGGCAGAGACGCAGAGACTGGGGGAGTAGTAAAGGCAGAGACGCAGAGACTGGGGGAGTAGTAAAGGCAGAGACACAGAGACTCGGGGAGTAGTAAAGGCAGAGACGCAGAGACTGGGGGAGTAGTAAAGGCAGAGACGCAGAGACTGGGGGAGTAGTAAAGGCAGAGACACAGAGACTCGGGGAGTAGTAAAGGCAGAGACGCAGAGACTGGGGGAGTAGTAAAGGCAGAGACGCAGAGACTGGGGGAGTAGTAAAGGCAGAGACGCAGAGACTGGGGGAGTAGTTAAGGCAGAGACGCAGAGACTGGGGGAGTAGTAAAGGCAGAGACGCAGAGACTGGGGGAGTAGTAAAGGCAGAGACGCCTTGACTGGGGAGTAGTAAAGGCAGAGGCGCAGAGACTGGGGGAGTAGTAAAGGCAGAGACGCAGAGACTGGGGGAGTAGTAAAGGCAGAGACGCAGAGACTGGGGGAGTAAAGGCAGAGGCGCAGAGACTGGGGAGTAGTAAAGGCAGAGACACAGAGACTCGGGGAGTAGTAAAGGCAGAGACGCAGAGACTGGGGGAGTAGTAAAGGCAGAGACGCAGAGACTGGGGGAGTAGTAAAGGCAGAGACGCAGAGACTGGGGGAGTAGTAATGGCAGAGACGCAGAAACTGTGGGAGTAGTAAAGGCAGAGACGCATTGACTGGGGAGTAGTAAAGGCAGAGACGCAGAAACTGGGGGAGTAGAAAAGGCAGAGACGCAGAGACTCGGGGAGTAGTAAAGGCAGAGACGCAGAGACTCGGGGAGTAGTAAAGGCAGAGACGCAGAGACTGGGGGAGTAATAAAGGCAGAGACTGGGGGAGTAATAAAGGCAGAGGCGCAGAGACGGGGAGAGCAGTAAAGGCAGAGACGCAGAGACGGGTGGAGTAGTAAAGGCAGAGACACAGCGACTGGGGGAGTAATAAAGGCAGAGACGCAGAGACTCGGGGAGTAGTAAAGGCAGAGACGCAGAGACTCGGGGAGTAGTAAAGGCAGAGACGCAGAGACTGGGGGAGTAGTAAAGGCAGAGACGCAGATACTGGGGGAGTCGTAAAGGCAGAGACGCAGAGACTGGGGAGTAGTAAAGGCAGAGACGCAGATACTGGGGGAGTAGTAAAGGCAGAGACGCAGAGACTGGGGGAGTAGTAAAGGCAGAGACGCAGAGAGTGGGGGAGTAAAGGCAGAGGCGCAGAGACTGGGGAGTAGTAAAGGCAGAGACGCAGAGACTGGGGGAGTCGTAAAGGCAGAGACACAGAGACTGGGGGAGTAGTTAAGGCAGAGACGCAGAGACTGGGGGAGTAGTAATGGCAGAGACGCAGAAACTGTGGGAGTAGTAAAGGCAGAGACGTATCGACTGGGGAGTAGTAAAGGCAGAGACGCAGAGACTGGGGGAGTAGTAAAGGCAGAGACGCAGATACTGGGGGAGTAGTAAAGGCAGAGACACAGAGACTGGGGGAGTAGTAAAGGCAGAGACGCAGATACTGGGGGAGTAGTAAAGGCAGAGACGCAGATACTGGGGGAGTAGTAAAGGCAGAGACGCAGAGACTGGGGGAGTAGTAAAGGCAGAGACGCAGAGACCGAGGGAGTAGTAAAAGCAGAGACGCAGAGACTGGGGGAGTAGTAAAGGCAGAGACGCAGAGACTGGGAGTAGAAAAGGCAGAGACGCAGAGACTCGGGGAGTAGTAAAGGCAGAGACACAGAGACTCGGGGAGTAGTAAAGGCAGAGACGCAGAGACTGGGAGTAGAAAAGGCAGAGATGTAGAGACTCGGGGAGTAGTAAAGGCAGAGACCCAGAGACTGGGAATAGAAAAGGCAGAGACGCAGAGACTGGGGGAGTAGTAAAGGCAGAGACGCAGAGACTGGGGGAGTAGTAAAGGCAGAGACGCAGAGACTCGGGGAGTAGTTAAGGCAGAGACGCAGAGACTGGGGGAGTAGTAAAGGCAGAGACGCAGAGACTGGGGGAGTAGTAAAGGCAGAGACGCAGAGACTGGGGGAGTAAAGGCAGAGACGCAGAGACTGGGGGAGTAAAGGCAGAGACGCAGAGACTGGGGGAGTAGTAAAGGCAGAGACGCAGAGACTGGGGGAGTAGTTAAGGCAGAGACGCAGAGACTGGGGGAGTAGTAAAGGCAGAGACGCAGAGACTGGGGGAGTAGTAAAGGCAGAGACGCAGAGACTGGGGGAGTAGTAAAGGCAGAGACGCAGAGACTGGGGGAGTAGTAAAGGCAGAGACACAGAGACTGGGGGAGTAGTAAAGGCAGAGACGCAGAGACTGGGGGAGTAGTAAAGGCAGGGACGCAGAAACTGTGGGAGTAGTAAAGGCAGAGATGCAGAGACGGGGAGAATAGTAAAGGCAGAGACGCAGAAACTGTGGGAGTAGTAAAGGCAGAGACGCAGAGACGGGGAGAATAGTAAAGGCAGAGACGCAGAAACTGTGGGAGTAGTAAAGGCAGAGACACAGAGACTGGGGGAGTAGTAAAGGCAGAGACGCAGAGACTGGGGGAGTAGTAAAGGCAGAGACACAGAGACAGGGGGAGTAGTAAAGGCAGAGACGCAGAGACTGGGGGAGTAGTAAAGGCAGAGACACAGAGACTGGGGGCGTAGTAAAGGCAGAGACACAGAGACTCGGGGAGTAGTAAAGGCAGAGACGCAGAGACTGGGGGAGTAGTAAAGGCAGAGACACAGAGACTGGGGGAGTAGTAAAGGCAGAGACACAGAGACTCGGGGAGTAGTAAAGGCAGAGACGCAGAGACTGGGGGAGTAGTAAAGGCAGAGACGCAGAGACTCGGGGAGCAGTAAAGGCAGAGACGCAGAGACTGGGAGTAGAAAACGCAGAGACGCAGAGGTTTGGAGTGGAAAAGGCAGAGACGCAGAGACTCGGGGAGTAGTAAAGGCAGAGACGCAGAGACGGGGGGAGTAGTAAAGGCAGAGACGCAGAGACTCGGGGAGTAGTAAAGGCAGAGACGCAGAGACTCGGGGAGCAGTAAAGGCAGAGACGCAGAGACTGGGAGTAGAAAAGGCAGAGACGCAGAGACTGGGAGTAGAAAAGGCCGAGACGCAGAGACAGGGGGAGTAGTAAAGGCAGAGACGCAGAGACTCGGGGAGTACTTAAGGCAGAGACGCAGAGACTGGGGGAGTAGTAAAGGCAGAGACGCAGAGACTCGGGGACTAGTAAAGGCAGAGACGCAGAGACTGGGGGAGCAGTAAAGGCAGAGACGCAGAGACTGGGGGAGTAAAGGCAGAGGCGCAGAGACTGGGGAGTAGGAAAGGCAGAGACGCAGAGACTGGGGGAGTAGTAAAGGCAGAGACGCAGAGACTGGGGGAGTAGTAAAAGCAGAGACGCAGAGACTCGGGGAGTAGTTAAGGCAGAGACGCAGAGACTGGGGGAGTAGTAAAGGCAGAGACGCAGAGACTGGGGGAGTAGTAAAGGCAGAGACGCAGAGACTGGGGGAGTAGTAAAGGCAGAGGCGCAGAGACTGGAGGAGTAGTAAAGGCAGAGACGCAGAGACTGGGGGAGTAAGTAAAGGCAGAGACGCAGAGACTGGGGGACTAAAGGCAGAGGCGCAGAGACTGGGGAGTAGTAAAGGCAGAGACACAGAGACTCGGGGAGTAGTAAAGGCAGAGACGCAGAGACTGGGGGCTTAGTAAAGGCAGAGACGCAGAGACTGGGGGAGAAGTAAAGGCAGAGGCGCAGAGACTGGGGGAGTAGTAAAGGCAGAGACGCAGAGACTGGGGGAGTAAAGGAAGAGGCGCAGAGACTGGGGGAGTAAAGGCAGAGGCGCAGAGACTGGGGAGTAGTAAAGGCAGAGACGCAGAGACTGGGGGCGTAGTAAAGGCAGAGACGCAGAGACTGGGGGAGTAAAGGCAGAGACGCAGAGACTGGGGGAGTAAAGGCAGAGACGCAGAAACTGTGGGAGTAGTAAAGGCAGAGACGCAGAGACTGGTAGTAGAAAAGGCAGAGACGCAGAGACTCGGGGAGTAGTAAAGGCAGAGACGCAGAGACTGGGGGAGTAATAAAGGCACAGACTGGGGGAGTAATAAAGGCAGAGGCGCAGAGACGGGGAGAGCAGTAAAGGCAGAGACGCAGAGACTGGTGGAGTAGTAAAGGCAGAGACACAGAGACTGGGGGAGTAATAAAGGCAGAGACACAGAGACTGGGGGAGTAGTAAAGGCAGAGACACAGAGACTGGGGGAGTAATAAAGGCAGAGACGCAGAGACTCGGGGAGTAGTAAAGGCAGAGACGCAGAGACTGGGAGTAGAAAAGGCAGAGACGCAGAGACTCGGGGAGTAGTCAAGGCAGAGACGCAGAGACACGGGGAGGAGTCAAGGCAGAGACGCAGAGACTGGTGGAACAGTAAAGGCAGAGACACAGAGACTGGGGGAGTAATAAAGGCAGAGACGCAGAGACTCGGGGAGTAGTAAAGGCAGAGACGCAGAGACTCGGGGAGTAGTAAAGGCAGAGACGCAGAGACTGGGAGTAGAAAAGGCAGAGACGCAGAGACTCGGGGACTAGTAAAGGCAGAGACGCAGAGACTGGGGGAGCAGTAAAGGCAGAGACGCAGAGACTGGGGGAGTAAAGGCAGAGGCGCAGAGACTGGGGAGTAGGAAAGGCAGAGACGCAGAGACTGGGGGAGTAGTAAAGGCAGAGACGCAGAGACTGGGGGAGTAGTAAAAGCAGAGACGCAGAGACTCGGGGAGTAGTTAAGGCAGAGACGCAGAGACTGGGGGAGTAGTAAAGGCAGAGACGCAGAGACTGGGGGAGTAGTAAAGGCAGAGACGCAGAGACTGGGGGAGTAGTAAAGGCAGAGGCGCAGAGACTGGAGGAGTAGTAAAGGCAGAGACGCAGAGACTGGGGGAGTAAGTAAAGGCAGAGACGCAGAGACTGGGGGACTAAAGGCAGAGGCGCAGAGACTGGGGAGTAGTAAAGGCAGAGACACAGAGACTCGGGGAGTAGTAAAGGCAGAGACGCAGAGACTGGGGGCTTAGTAAAGGCAGAGACGCAGAGACTGGGGGAGAAGTAAAGGCAGAGGCGCAGAGACTGGGGGAGTAGTAAAGGCAGAGACGCAGAGACTGGGGGAGTAAAGGAAGAGGCGCAGAGACTGGGGGAGTAAAGGCAGAGGCGCAGAGACTGGGGAGTAGTAAAGGCAGAGACGCAGAGACTGGGGGCGTAGTAAAGGCAGAGAGGCAGAGACTGGGGGAGTAAAGGCAGAGACGCAGAGACTGGGGGAGTAAAGGCAGAGACGCAGAAACTGTGGGAGTAGTAAAGGCAGAGACGCAGAGACTGGTAGTAGAAAAGGCAGAGACGCAGAGACTCGGGGAGTAGTAAAGGCAGAGACGCAGAGACTGGGGGAGTAATAAAGGCACAGACTGGGGGAGTAATAAAGGCAGAGGCGCAGAGACGGGGAGAGCAGTAAAGGCAGAGACGCAGAGACTGGTGGAGTAGTAAAGGCAGAGACACAGAGACTGGGGGAGTAATAAAGGCAGAGACACAGAGACTGGGGGAGTAGTAAAGGCAGAGACACAGAGACTGGGGGAGTAATAAAGGCAGAGACGCAGAGACTCGGGGAGTAGTAAAGGCAGAGACGCAGAGACTGGGAGTAGAAAAGGCAGAGACGCAGAGACTCGGGGAGTAGTCAAGGCAGAGACGCAGAGACTGGTGGAACAGTAAAGGCAGAGACACAGAGACTGGGGGAGTAATAAAGGCAGAGACGCAGAGACACGGGGAGGAGTCAAGGCAGAGACGCAGAGACTGGTGGAACAGTAAAGGCAGAGACACAGAGACTGGGGGAGTAATAAAGGCAGAGACGCAGAGACTCGGGGAGTAGTAAAGGCAGAGACGCAGAGACTCGGGGAGTAGTAAAGGCAGAGACGCAGAGACTGGGAGTAGAAAAGGCAGAGACGCAGAGACTCGGGGAGTAGTAAAGGCAGAGACGCAGAGACACGGGGAGTAGTAAAGGCAGAGACGCAGAGACTGGGAGTAGAAAAGGCAGAGACGCAGAGACTGGGGGAGTAGAAAAGGCAGAGACGCAGAGACTGGGAGTAGTAAAGGCAGAGACGCAGAGACTGGGAGTGGAAAAGGCAGAGACGCAGAGACTGGGGGAGTAGTAAAGGCAGAGACGCAGAGACTGGGAGTGGAAAAGGCAGAGACGCAGAGACGGGGGGAGTAGTAAAGGCAGAGACGCAGAGACTCGGGGAGTAGTAAAGGCAGAGACGCAGAGACTCGGGGAGTAGTAAAGGCAGAGACGCAGAGACTGGGGGAGTAGTAAAGGCAGAGACGCCGAGACTGGGAGTAGAAAAGGCAGAGACGCAGAGACTGGGAGTAGAAAAGGCAGAGACGCAGAGACTGGGAGTAGAAAAGGCAGAGACACAGAGGCTGGGGGAGTAGTAAAAGCAGAGACGCAGAGACTCGGGGAGTAGTAAAGGCAGAGACGCAGAGACTGGGGGAGTAGTAAAGGCAGAGACGCAGAGACTGGGGGAGTAGTAAAGGCAGAGACGCAGAGACTCGGGGAGTAGTTAAGGCAGAGACGCAGAGACTGGGGGAGTAGTAAAGGCAGAGACGCAGAGACTCGGGGAGTAGTTAAGGCAGAGACGCAGAGACTGGGGGAGAAGTAAAGGCAGAGACGCAGAGACTGGGGGAGTAGTAAAGGCAGAGACGCAGAGACTGGGGGAGTAAAGGCAGAGGCGCAGAGACTGGGGAGTAGTAAAGGCAGAGACACAGAGACTGGGGGAGTAGTAAAGGCAGAGACGCAGAGACTGGGGGAGTAGTAAAGGCAGAGGCGCAGAGACTGGGGGAGTAAGTAAAGGCAGAGACGCAGAGACTGGGGGAGTAAGTAAAGGCAGAGACGCAGAGACTGGGGGAGTAAAGGCAGAAGCGCAGAGACTGGGGAGTAGTAAAGGCAGAGACACAGAGACTCGGAGAGTAGTAAAGGCAGAGACGCAGAGACTGGGGGCGTAGTAAAGGCAGAGACGCAGTGACTGGGGGAGTAGTAAAGGCAGAGGCGCAGAGACTGGGGGAGTAGTAAAGGCAGAGGCGCAGAGACTCGGGGAGTAGTAAAGGCAGAGACGCAGAGACTGGGGAAGTAAGTAAAGGCAGAGACGCAGAGACTGGGGGAGTAAAGGCAGAGGCGCAGAGACTGGGGAGTAGTAAAGGCAGAGACGCAGAGACTGGGGGAGTAGTAAAGGCAGAGACGCAGAGACTGGGGGAGTAGTAAAGGCAGAGACACAGAGACTCGGGGAGTAGTAAAGGCAGAGACGCAGAGACTGGGGGCGTAGTAAAGGCAGAGACGCAGAGACTGGGGGAGTAGTAAAGGCAGAGACGCAGAGACTGGGGGAGTAGTAAAGGCAGAGACGCAGAGACTGGGAGTAGAAAAGGCAGAGACGCAGAGACTCGGGGAGTAGTAAAGGCAGAGACGCAGAGACTGGGGGAGTAATAAAGGCACAGACTGGGGGAGTAATAAAGGCAGAGGCGCAGAGACGGGGAGAGCAGTAAAGGCAGAGACGCAGAGACTGGGGGAGTAGTAAAGGCAGAGACACAGAGACTGGGGGAGTAGTAAAGGCAGAGACACAGAGACACGGGGAGTAGTAAAGGCAGAGACGCAGAGACTGGGGGAGTAGTAAAGGCAGAGACGCAGAGACTCGGGGAGTAGTTAAGGCAGAGACGCAGAGGTTTGGAGTGGAAAAGGCAGAGACGCAGAGACTCGGGGAGTAGTAAAGGCAGAGACGCAGAGACGGGGGGAGTAGTAAAGGCAGAGACGCAGAGACTCGGGGAGCAGTAAAGGCAGAGACGCAGAGACTGGGAGTAGAAAAGGCAGAGACGCAGAGACTGGGAGTAGAAAAGGCCGAGACGCAGAGACTGGGGGAGTAGTAAAGGCAGAGACGCAGAGACTGGGGGAGTAGTAAAGGCAGAGACACAGAGGCTGGGGGAGTAATAAAGGCAGAGACACAGAGGCTGGGGGAGTAAAGGCAGAGACGCAGAGACTGTGGGAGTGAAGGCAGAGACGCAGAGACTGGGGGAGTAGTAAAGGCAGAGACGCAGAGACTGGGGGAGTAGTAAAGGCAGAGACGCAGAGACTCGGGGAGTAGTAAAGGCAGAGACACAGAGACTGGGGGAGTAATAAAGGCAGAGACACAGAGACTGGGGGAGTAATAAAGGCAGAGACGCAGAGACTCGGGGAGTAGTAAAGGCAGAGACGCAGAGACTGGGGGAGTAGTAAAGGGAGAGACGCAGAGACTGGGGGAGTAGTAAAGGCAGAGACGCAGAGACTCGGGGAGTAGTAAAGGCAGAGACACAGAGACTGGGGGAGTAATAAAGGCAGAGACACAGAGACTGGGGGAGTAGTAAAGGCAGAGACGCAGAGACTGGGAGTAGAAAAGGCAGAGACACAGAGGCTGGGGGAGTAGTAAAGGCAGAGACACAGAGGCTGGGGGAGTAGTAAAGGGAGAGACTCAGAGGCTGGGGGAGTTGTAAAGGGAGAGACGCAGAGACTGGGGGAGTAGTAAAGGCAGCGACACAGAGACTGGGGGAGTAGTAAAGGCAGAGACACAGAGACTCGGGGAGTAGTAAAGGCAGAGACGCAGAGACTGGGGGAGTAGTAAAGGCAGAGACGCAGAGACTCGGGGAGTAGTTAAGGCAGAGACGCAGAGGTTGGGAGTGGAAAAGGCAGAGACGCAGAGACTCGGGGAGTAGGAAAGGCAGAGACGCAGAGACGGGGGGAGTAGTAAAGGCAGAGACGCAGAGACTCGGGGAGTAGTAAAGGCAGAGACGCAGATACTGGGAGTAGAAAAGGCAGAGACGCAGAGACTGGGGGAGTAGTAAAAGCAGAGACGCAGAGACTCGGGGAGCAGTAAAGGCAGAGACGCAGAGACTGGGAGTAGAAAAGGCAGAGACGCAGAGACTGGGAGTAGAAAAGGCCGAGACGCAGAGACTGGGGGAGTAGTAAAGGCAGAGACGCAGAGACTCGGGGAGTACTTAAGGCAGAGACGCAGAGACTGGGGGAGTAGTAAAGGCAGAGACGCAGTGACTCGGGGAGTAGTAAAGGCAGAGACGCAGAGACTGGGGGAGTAGTAAAGGCAGAGACGCAGAGACTGGGGGAGTAAAGGCAGAGGCGCAGAGACTGGGGAGTAGTAAAGGCAGAGACGCAGAGACTGGGGGAGTAGTAAAGGCAGAGACGCAGAGACTGGGGGAGTAGCAAAAGCAGAGACGCAGAGACTCGGGGAGTAGTTAAGGCAGAGACGCAGAGACTGGGGGAGTAGTAAAGGGAGAGACACAGAGACTGGGGGAGTAGTAAAGGCAGAGACGCAGAGACTGGGGAGTAGTAAAGGCAGAGACGCAGAGACTGGGGGAGTAGTAAAGGCAGAGACGCAGAGACTGGGGGAGTAGTAAAGGCAGAGACGCAGAGACTGGGGGAGTAGTAAAGGCAGAGGCGCAGAGACTGGGGGAGTAAGTAAAGGCAGAGACGCAGAGACTGGGGGAGTAAGTAAAGGCAGAGACGCAGTGACTGGGGGAGTAAAGGCAGAGGCGCAGAGACTGGGGAGTAGTAAAGGCAGAGACACAGAGACTCGGGGAGTAGTAAAGGCAGAGACGCAGAGACTGGGGGAGTAGTAAAGGCAGAGACGCAGAGACTGGGGGCGTAGTAAAGGCAGAGACGCAGAGACTGGGGGAGTAGTAAAGGCAGAGGCGCAGAGACTGGGGGAGTAGTAAAGGCAGAGACGCAGAGACTGGGGGAGTAAGTAAAGGCAGAGACGCAGAGACTGGGGGAGTAAAGGCAGAGGCGCAGAGACTGGGGAGTAGTAAAGGCAGAGACACAGAGACTCGGGGAGTAGTAAAGGCAGAGACGCAGAGACTGGGAGTAGAAAAGGCAGAGACGCAGAGACTCGGGGAGTAGTAAAGGCAGAGACGCAGAGACTGGGGGAGTAATAAAGGCACAGACTGGGGGAGTAATAAAGGCAGAGGCGCAGAGACGGGGAGAGCAGTAAAGGCAGAGACGCAGAGACTGGTGGAATAGTAAAGGCAGAGGCGCAGAGACAGGGGGAGTAGTAAAGGCAGAGACACAGAGACTGGGGGCGTAGTAAAGGCAGAGACACAGAGACTGGGGGAGTAGTAAAGGCAGAGACGCAGAGACTGGGGGAGTAGTAAAGGCAGAGACACAGAGACAGGGGGAGTAGTAAAGGCAGAGACGCAGAGACTGGGGGAGTAGTAAAGGCAGAGACACAGAGACTGGGGGCGTAGTAAAGGCAGAGACACAGA
This sequence comes from Mustelus asterias, assembly GCF_964213995.1. Classification (NCBI taxonomy): domain Eukaryota; kingdom Metazoa; phylum Chordata; class Chondrichthyes; order Carcharhiniformes; family Triakidae; genus Mustelus; species Mustelus asterias. The sequence goes on from NC_135805.1 coordinate 9,973,121, forward strand.
GACTCGGGGAGTAGTAAAGGCAGAGACGCAGAGACTGGGGGAGTAGTAAAGGCAGAGACACAGAGACTGGGGGAGTAGTAAAGGCAGAGACACAGAGACTCGGGGAGTAGTAAAGGCAGAGACGCAGAGACTGGGGGAGTAGTAAAGGCAGAGACGCAGAGACTCGGGGAGCAGTAAAGGCAGAGACGCAGAGACTGGGAGTAGAAAACGCAGAGACGCAGAGGTTTGGAGTGGAAAAGGCAGAGACGCAGAGACTCGGGGAGTAGTAAAGGCAGAGACGCAGAGACGGGGGGAGTAGTAAAGGCAGAGACGCAGAGACTCGGGGAGTAGTAAAGGCAGAGACGCAGAGACTCGGGGAGCAGTAAAGGCAGAGACGCAGAGACTGGGAGTAGAAAAGGCAGAGACGCAGAGACTGGGAGTAGAAAAGGCCGAGACGCAGAGACAGGGGGAGTAGTAAAGGCAGAGACGCAGAGACTCGGGGAGTACTTAAGGCAGAGACGCAGAGACTGGGGGAGTAGTAAAGGCAGAGACGCAGAGACTCGGGGACTAGTAAAGGCAGAGACGCAGAGACTGGGGGAGCAGTAAAGGCAGAGACGCAGAGACTGGGGGAGTAAAGGCAGAGGCGCAGAGACTGGGGAGTAGGAAAGGCAGAGACGCAGAGACTGGGGGAGTAGTAAAGGCAGAGACGCAGAGACTGGGGGAGTAGTAAAAGCAGAGACGCAGAGACTCGGGGAGTAGTTAAGGCAGAGACGCAGAGACTGGGGGAGTAGTAAAGGCAGAGACGCAGAGACTGGGGGAGTAGTAAAGGCAGAGACGCAGAGACTGGGGGAGTAGTAAAGGCAGAGGCGCAGAGACTGGAGGAGTAGTAAAGGCAGAGACGCAGAGACTGGGGGAGTAAGTAAAGGCAGAGACGCAGAGACTGGGGGACTAAAGGCAGAGGCGCAGAGACTGGGGAGTAGTAAAGGCAGAGACACAGAGACTCGGGGAGTAGTAAAGGCAGAGACGCAGAGACTGGGGGCTTAGTAAAGGCAGAGACGCAGAGACTGGGGGAGAAGTAAAGGCAGAGGCGCAGAGACTGGGGGAGTAGTAAAGGCAGAGACGCAGAGACTGGGGGAGTAAAGGAAGAGGCGCAGAGACTGGGGGAGTAAAGGCAGAGGCGCAGAGACTGGGGAGTAGTAAAGGCAGAGACGCAGAGACTGGGGGCGTAGTAAAGGCAGAGACGCAGAGACTGGGGGAGTAAAGGCAGAGACGCAGAGACTGGGGGAGTAAAGGCAGAGACGCAGAAACTGTGGGAGTAGTAAAGGCAGAGACGCAGAGACTGGTAGTAGAAAAGGCAGAGACGCAGAGACTCGGGGAGTAGTAAAGGCAGAGACGCAGAGACTGGGGGAGTAATAAAGGCACAGACTGGGGGAGTAATAAAGGCAGAGGCGCAGAGACGGGGAGAGCAGTAAAGGCAGAGACGCAGAGACTGGTGGAGTAGTAAAGGCAGAGACACAGAGACTGGGGGAGTAATAAAGGCAGAGACACAGAGACTGGGGGAGTAGTAAAGGCAGAGACACAGAGACTGGGGGAGTAATAAAGGCAGAGACGCAGAGACTCGGGGAGTAGTAAAGGCAGAGACGCAGAGACTGGGAGTAGAAAAGGCAGAGACGCAGAGACTCGGGGAGTAGTCAAGGCAGAGACGCAGAGACACGGGGAGGAGTCAAGGCAGAGACGCAGAGACTGGTGGAACAGTAAAGGCAGAGACACAGAGACTGGGGGAGTAATAAAGGCAGAGACGCAGAGACTCGGGGAGTAGTAAAGGCAGAGACGCAGGGACTCGGGGAGTAGTAAAGGCAGAGACGCAGAGACTGGGAGTAGAAAAGGCAGAGACGCAGAGACTCGGGGACTAGTAAAGGCAGAGACGCAGAGACTGGGGGAGCAGTAAAGGCAGAGACGCAGAGACTGGGGGAGTAAAGGCAGAGGCGCAGAGACTGGGGAGTAGGAAAGGCAGAGACGCAGAGACTGGGGGAGTAGTAAAGGCAGAGACGCAGAGACTGGGGGAGTAGTAAAAGCAGAGACGCAGAGACTCGGGGAGTAGTTAAGGCAGAGACGCAGAGACTGGGGGAGTAGTAAAGGCAGAGACGCAGAGACTGGGGGAGTAGTAAAGGCAGAGACGCAGAGACTGGGGGAGTAGTAAAGGCAGAGGCGCAGAGACTGGAGGAGTAGTAAAGGCAGAGACGCAGAGACTGGGGGAGTAAGTAAAGGCAGAGACGCAGAGACTGGGGGACTAAAGGCAGAGGCGCAGAGACTGGGGAGTAGTAAAGGCAGAGACACAGAGACTCGGGGAGTAGTAAAGGCAGAGACGCAGAGACTGGGGGCTTAGTAAAGGCAGAGACGCAGAGACTGGGGGAGAAGTAAAGGCAGAGGCGCAGAGACTGGGGGAGTAGTAAAGGCAGAGACGCAGAGACTGGGGGAGTAAAGGAAGAGGCGCAGAGACTGGGGGAGTAAAGGCAGAGGCGCAGAGACTGGGGAGTAGTAAAGGCAGAGACGCAGAGACTGGGGGCGTAGTAAAGGCAGAGAGGCAGAGACTGGGGGAGTAAAGGCAGAGACGCAGAGACTGGGGGAGTAAAGGCAGAGACGCAGAAACTGTGGGAGTAGTAAAGGCAGAGACGCAGAGACTGGTAGTAGAAAAGGCAGAGACGCAGAGACTCGGGGAGTAGTAAAGGCAGAGACGCAGAGACTGGGGGAGTAATAAAGGCACAGACTGGGGGAGTAATAAAGGCAGAGGCGCAGAGACGGGGAGAGCAGTAAAGGCAGAGACGCAGAGACTGGTGGAGTAGTAAAGGCAGAGACACAGAGACTGGGGGAGTAATAAAGGCAGAGACACAGAGACTGGGGGAGTAGTAAAGGCAGAGACACAGAGACTGGGGGAGTAATAAAGGCAGAGACGCAGAGACTCGGGGAGTAGTAAAGGCAGAGACGCAGAGACTGGGAGTAGAAAAGGCAGAGACGCAGAGACTCGGGGAGTAGTCAAGGCAGAGACGCAGAGACTGGTGGAACAGTAAAGGCAGAGACACAGAGACTGGGGGAGTAATAAAGGCAGAGACGCAGAGACACGGGGAGGAGTCAAGGCAGAGACGCAGAGACTGGTGGAACAGTAAAGGCAGAGACACAGAGACTGGGGGAGTAATAAAGGCAGAGACGCAGAGACTCGGGGAGTAGTAAAGGCAGAGACGCAGAGACTCGGGGAGTAGTAAAGGCAGAGACGCAGAGACTGGGAGTAGAAAAGGCAGAGACGCAGAGACTCGGGGAGTAGTAAAGGCAGAGACGCAGAGACACGGGGAGTAGTAAAGGCAGAGACGCAGAGACTGGGAGTAGAAAAGGCAGAGACGCAGAGACTGGGGGAGTAGAAAAGGCAGAGACGCAGAGACTGGGAGTAGTAAAGGCAGAGACGCAGAGACTGGGAGTGGAAAAGGCAGAGACGCAGAGACTGGGGGAGTAGTAAAGGCAGAGACGCAGAGACTGGGAGTGGAAAAGGCAGAGACGCAGAGACGGGGGGAGTAGTAAAGGCAGAGACGCAGAGACTCGGGGAGTAGTAAAGGCAGAGACGCAGAGACTCGGGGAGTAGTAAAGGCAGAGACGCAGAGACTGGGGGAGTAGTAAAGGCAGAGACGCCGAGACTGGGAGTAGAAAAGGCAGAGACGCAGAGACTGGGAGTAGAAAAGGCAGAGACGCAGAGACTGGGAGTAGAAAAGGCAGAGACACAGAGGCTGGGGGAGTAGTAAAAGCAGAGACGCAGAGACTCGGGGAGTAGTAAAGGCAGAGACGCAGAGACTGGGGGAGTAGTAAAGGCAGAGACGCAGAGACTGGGGGAGTAGTAAAGGCAGAGACGCAGAGACTCGGGGAGTAGTAAAGGCAGAGACGCAGAGACTGGGGGAGTAGTAAAGGCAGAGACGCAGAGACTCGGGGAGTAGTTAAGGCAGAGACGCAGAGACTGGGGGAGAAGTAAAGGCAGAGACGCAGAGACTGGGGGAGTAGTAAAGGCAGAGACGCAGAGACTGGGGGAGTAAAGGCAGAGGCGCAGAGACTGGGGAGTAGTAAAGGCAGAGACACAGAGACTGGGGGAGTAGTAAAGGCAGAGACGCAGAGACTGGGGGAGTAGTAAAGGCAGAGGCGCAGAGACTGGGGGAGTAAGTAAAGGCAGAGACGCAGAGACTGGGGGAGTAAGTAAAGGCAGAGACGCAGAGACTGGGGGAGTAAAGGCAGAAGCGCAGAGACTGGGGAGTAGTAAAGGCAGAGACACAGAGACTCGGAGAGTAGTAAAGGCAGAGACGCAGAGACTGGGGGCGTAGTAAAGGCAGAGACGCAGTGACTGGGGGAGTAGTAAAGGCAGAGGCGCAGAGACTGGGGGAGTAGTAAAGGCAGAGGCGCAGAGACTCGGGGAGTAGTAAAGGCAGAGACGCAGAGACTGGGGGAGTAAGTAAAGGCAGAGACGCAGAGACTGGGGGAGTAAAGGCAGAGGCGCAGAGACTGGGGAGTAGTAAAGGCAGAGACGCAGAGACTGGGGGAGTAGTAAAGGCAGAGACGCAGAGACTGGGGGAGTAGTAAAGGCAGAGACACAGAGACTGGGGAGTAGTAAAGGCAGAGACGCAGAGACTGGGGGCGTAGTAAAGGCAGAGACGCAGAGACTGGGGGAGTAGTAAAGGCAGAGACGCAGAGACTGGGGGAGTAGTAAAGGCAGAGACGCAGAGACTGGGAGTAGAAAAGGCAGAGACGCAGAGACTCGGGGAGTAGTAAAGGCAGAGACGCAGAGACTGGGGGAGTAATAAAGGCACAGACTGGGGGAGTAATAAAGGCAGAGGCGCAGAGACGGGGAGAGCAGTAAAGGCAGAGACGCAGAGACTGGGGGAGTAGTAAAGGCAGAGACACAGAGACTGGGGGAGTAGTAAAGGCAGAGACACAGAGACACGGGGAGTAGTAAAGGCAGAGACGCAGAGACTGGGGGAGTAGTAAAGGCAGAGACGCAGAGACTCGGGGAGTAGTTAAGGCAGAGACGCAGAGGTTTGGAGTGGAAAAGGCAGAGACGCAGAGACTCGGGGAGTAGTAAAGGCAGAGACGCAGAGACGGGGGGAGTAGTAAAGGCAGAGACGCAGAGACTCGGGGAGCAGTAAAGGCAGAGACGCAGAGACTGGGAGTAGAAAAGGCAGAGACGCAGAGACTGGGAGTAGAAAAGGCCGAGACGCAGAGACTGGGGGAGTAGTAAAGGCAGAGACGCAGAGACTCGGGGAGTAGTTAAGGCAGAGACGCAGAGGTTTGGAGTGGAAAAGGCAGAGACGCAGAGACTCGGGGAGTAGTAAAGGCAGAGACGCAGAGACGGGGGGAGTAGTAAAGGCAGAGACGCAGAGACTCGGGGAGCAGTAAAGGCAGAGACGCAGAGACTGGGAGTAGAAAAGGCAGAGACGCAGAGACTGGGAGTAGAAAAGGCCGAGACGCAGAGACTGGGGGAGTAGTAAAGGCAGAGACGCAGAGACTCGGGGAGTACTTAAGGCAGAGACGCAGAGACTGGGGGAGTAGTAAAGGCAGAGACGCAGAGACTCGGGGACTAGTAAAGGCAGAGACGCAGAGACTGGGGGAGTAGTAAAGGCAGAGACGCAGAGACTGGGGGAGTAGTAAAGGCAGAGACGCAGAGACTGGGGGAGTAAAGGCAGAGGCGCAGAGACTGGGGAGTAGTAAAGGCAGAGGCGCAGAGACTGGGGAGTAGTAAAGGCAGAGACGCAGAGACTGGGGGAGTAGTAAAAGCAGAGACGCAGAGACTCGGGGAGTAGTTAAGGCAGAGACGCAGAGACTGGGGGAGTAGTAAAGGCAGAGACGCAGAGACTGGGGGAGTAGTAAAGGCAGAGACGCAGAGACTGGGGGAGTAGTAAAGGCAGAGGCGCAGAGACTGGAGGAGTAGTAAAGGCAGAGACGCAGAGACTGGGGGAGTAAGTAAAGGCAGAGACGCAGAGACTGGGGGACTAAAGGCAGAGGCGCAGAGACTGGGGAGTAGTAAAGGCAGAGACACAGAGACTCGGGGAGTAGTAAAGGCAGAGACGCAGAGACTGGGGGCTTAGTAAAGGCAGAGACGCAGAGACTGGGGGAGTAGTAAAGGCAGACGCGCAGAGACTGGGGGAGTAGTAAAGGCAGAGACGCAGAGACTGGGGGAGTAAGTAAAGGCAGAGACGCAGAGACTGGGGGAGTAAGTAAAGGCAGAGACGCAGAGACTGGGGGAGTAAAGGCAGAGGCGCAGAGACTGGGGAGTAGTAAAGGCAGAGACACAGAGACTCGGGGAGTAGTAAAGGCAGAGACGCAGAGACTGGGGGAGTAAAGGCAGAGACGCAGAGACTGGGGGAGTAGTAAAGGCAGAGACGCAGAAACTGTGGGAGTAGTAAAGGCAGAGACGCAGAGACTGGTAGTAGAAAAGGCAGAGACGCAGAGACTCGGGGAGTAGTAAAGGCAGAGACGCAGAGACTGGGGGAGTAATAAAGGCACAGACTGGGGGAGTAATAAAGGCAGAGGCGCAGAGACGGGGAGAGCAGTAAAGGCAGAGACGCAGAGACTGGTGGAGTAGTAAAGGCAGAGACACAGAGACTGGGGGAGTAATAAAGGCAGAGACACAGAGACTGGGGGAGTAGTAAAGGCAGAGACACAGAGACTGGGGGAGTAATAAAGGCAGAGACGCAGAGACTCGGGGAGTAGTAAAGGCAGAGACGCAGAGACTGGGAGTAGAAAAGGCAGAGACGCAGAGACTCGGGGAGTAGTCAAGGCAGAGACGCAGAGACACGGGGAGGAGTCAAGGCAGAGACGCAGAGACTGGTGGAACAGTAAAGGCAGAGACACAGAGACTGGGGGAGTAATAAAGGCAGAGACGCAGAGACTCGGGGAGGAGTAAAGGCAGAGACGCAGAGACTCGGGGAGTAGTAAAGGCAGAGACGCAGAGACTGGGAGTAGAAAAGGCAGAGACGCAGAGACTCGGGGAGTAGTAAAGGCAGAGACGCAGAGACACGGGGAGTAGTAAAGGCAGAGACGCAGAGACTGGGAGTAGAAAAGGCAGAGACGCAGAGACTGGGGGAGTAGAAAAGGCAGAGACGCAGAGACTGGGAGTAGTAAAGGCAGAGACGCAGAGACTGGGAGTGGAAAAGGCAGAGACACAGAGACTGGGGGAGTAGTAAAGGCAGAGACGCAGAGACTCGGGGAGTAGTAAAGGCAGAGACGCCGAGACTGGGAGTAGAAAAGGCAGAGACGCAGAG